>NC_061510.1:336250145-336289785 GCF_022539505.1 Lolium rigidum
GAGAATATTTCGTTACTAGGATTTACGAAACCAAAAACAGCAGAAACGACAGAGTCGGCTCTTCGGCATCTTGTTAATAGGTTAGTTCCAGAAAATGCACGAATATGACATAAAGTGTGCATAAAACATGTAGATATCATCAATAATGTGGCATGGAACATAAGAAATTGTCGATACGTCGGAGACGTATCAGTGTCCACCATACCTACCTACTACATGGTATTTCTCCGCCATTCCAAAGTAAATTGCTTGAGTGCTACCTTTAAAATTTCCATTCTTTACCTTTGCAATATATAGCTCATGGGACAAATAGCTTAAAAACTATTGTGGTATTGAATATGTACTTATGCACTTTATCTCTTATTAAGTTGCTTGTTGTGCGATAACCATGTTCCTGGGGACGCCATCAACTACTCTTTGTTGAATATCATGTGAGTTGCTATGCATGTTCGTCTTGTCACGAAGTAAGGGAGATTTACCACTCATTTAATGGTTAGAGCATGCATATTGTTAGAGAAGAACATTGGGCCGCTAACTAAAGCCATGAATCATGGTGGAAGTTTCAGTTTTGGACATATATCCTCAATCTCATATGAGAACATTAATTATTGCTACATGCTTATGCATCAAAGAGGAGTCCATTATCCGTTGTCTATGTTGTCCCGGTATGGATGTCTAAGTTGAGAATAATCAAAAGCGAGAAATCCAAATGCGAGCTTTCTCCTTAGACCTTTGTACAGGCGGCATGGAGGTACCCCTTTGTGACACTTGGTTAAAACATGTGTATTGCGATAATCCCGGCAATCCGAGCTAATTAGGACAAGGTGCGGGCACTATTAGTATACTATGCATGAGGCTTGCAACTTGTAAGATATAATTTACATGATACATATGCTTTATTACTACCGTTGACAAAATTGTTTCTTGTTTTCAAAACCAAAGCTCTAGCACAAATATAGCAATCAATGCTTCCCTCTGCGAAGGGCCTTTCTTTTACTTTTATGTTGAGTCAGTTCACCTATTTCTCTCCACCTCAAGAAGCAAACACTTGTGTGAACTGTGCATTGATTCCTACATACCTGCATATTGCACTTGTTATATTACTTGACATTGACAATACCCATGAGATATACATGTTAAAAGTTGAAAGCAACCGCTAAAACTTAATCTTCCTTTGTGTTGCTTCAATACCTTTACTTTGATTTATTGCTTTATGAGTTAACTCTTATGCAAGACTTATTGATGCTTGTCTTGAAAGTACTATTCATGAAAAGTCTTTGCTTTATGATTCATTTATTTACTCATGTCATTACCATTGTTTTGATCGTTGCATTCATTACATATGCTTACAATAGTATGATCAAGGTTATGATGGCATGTCACTCCGAAATTATCTTTGTTATCGTTTACCTGCTCGGGACGAGCAGAACTAAGCTTGGGGATGCTGATACGTCTCAGACGTATCGATAATTTCTTATGTTCCATGCCACATTATTGATGATATCTACATGTTTTATGCATACTTTATGTCATATTTATGCATTTTCCGGCACTAACCTATTAACGAGATGCCGAAGAGCCGATTGCTTGTTTTCGCTGTTTTTGGTTTCAGAAATCCTAGTAAGGAAATATTCTCGGAATTGGACGAAATCAACGCCCAGGGTCCTATTTTGCCACGAAGCTTCCAGAAGACCGAGGGATAGACGAAGTGGGGCCACGAGGCGGCCACACACTAGGGCGGCGCGGCCTGGGCCGCGCCGGCCTGTTGTGTGGGGCCCTCGTGTGCCCCCTGACCTGCCCTTCCGCCTACATATAGTCTTCGTCGCGAAACCCCCAGTACCGAGAGCCACGATACGGAAAACCTTCCAGAGACGCCGCCGCCGCCAATCCCATCTCGGGGGATTCGGAGATCACCTCCGGCACCTGCCGAGAGGGGAATCATCTCCCGGAGGACTCTTCACCGCCATGGTCGCCTCCGGAGTGATGAGTGAGTAGTTCACCCCTGGACTATGGGTCCATAGCGGTAGCTAGATGGTCGTCTTCTCCTCATGTGCTTCATTGTTGGATCTTGTGAGCTGCCTAACATGATCAAGATCATCTATCCGTAATTCTATATGTTGTGTTTGTCGGGATCCGATGGATAGAGAATACTATGTTATGTTGATTATCAATCTATTACCTATGTGTTGTTTATGATCTTGCATGCTCTCCGTTATTAGTAGAGGCTCCGGCCAAGTTTTTACTCTTAACTCCAAGAGGGAGTATTTATGCTCGATAGTGGGTTCATGCCTCCATTAAATGCGGGACAGTGACGTGAAAGTTCTAAGGTTGTGGATGTCTTGTTGCCACTAGGGATAAAACATTGATGCTATGTCCGAGGATATAGTTATTGATTACATTACGCACCATACTTAATGCAATTGTCTGTTGTTTGCAACTTAATACTGGAAGGGGTTCGGATGATAACCTGAAGGTGGACTTTTTAGGCATAGATGCATGCTCGGATAGCGGTCTATGTACTTTGTCGTAATGCCCAATTAAATCTCACAATACTCATCATATCATGTATGTGCATGGTCATGCCCTCTCTATTTGTCAATTGCCCGACCGTAATTTGTTCACCCAACATGCTATTTATCTTATGGGAGAGACACCTCTAGTGAACTGTGGACCCCGGTCCATTCTTTTACATTGAATACAATCTACTACAATACTTGTTCTACTCGTTTTCTGCAAACAATCATCATCCACACTATACATCTAATCCTTTGTTACAGCAAGCCGGTGAGATTGACAACCTCACTCGTTTCGTTGGGGCAAAGTACTTTGGTTGTGTTGTGCAGGTTCCACGTTGGCGCCGGAATCCACGGTGTTGCGCCGCACTACATCCCGCTGCCATCAACCTTCAACGTGCTTCTTGGCTCCTCCTGGTTCGATAAACCTTGGTTTCTTTCTGAGGGAAAACATGCTACTGTGCGCATCATACCTTCCTCTTGGGGTTTCCAACGGACGTGTGCTGTACACGCCATCACACCGTAATGCAGTCCTTTAAGTTCCCTGGCTGAAAGGATCGTATGCCACACCTAGAGGGGGGGGGGGTGAATAGGTGCTACACAATTTTAGTTCTTTTTTTATTTAGGCTTGACACAAAGGTAAATTCTCTAGATATGCAACTATGTGAATTTCCCTAGATGACAAGGTATACAACTAAGCAAGATATAACTAGGCAAGATATAATAATGTAACCAAGGATAGAGGTAACCTAGAGTGGAGCACACGGATACACAAGGGATAATTCCCGTAG
This sequence comes from Lolium rigidum, assembly GCF_022539505.1. Classification (NCBI taxonomy): domain Eukaryota; kingdom Viridiplantae; phylum Streptophyta; class Magnoliopsida; order Poales; family Poaceae; genus Lolium; species Lolium rigidum. Next base: position 336,253,450 of record NC_061510.1, read on the forward strand.
TTCCTTCCTTTTGAGGGGAAGTACGTCTACGTTGGAGGGGCATGGTCGCCACAAAGACCTAAGCAACACCACGAAGGCCTCACCCTATTCTTCGGTGAGCAACGCCACAAAGGCCTAGATCACTTGTCCACTAAGGGATTTCATCGAGGCGGAAACTGGGCCTTTACAAGGTTTTTGGGACACACATCCACAACCGAATTGGAGGCTCCTAATAGCTGTAACAACAACACAACAACAAGATCAAATCAACCACAAACAACTAGGGTTTCCAAAAGGGAACACTAGCAAAGGGGTCCTCAAGAAAATGAGTGGGAAATGTAAATCGCTTCAGTGAAGATGTAGATCGGGGTCTTCTCCTTTGATTCTCCAAAGATCAGGAGCTTTGGATGGTTGGATGAGGAGATCAAGTGAATCTTGTGTTTCTTGTGGCTCAACAATGGTGGATGAACTTCTGAGGGACTGAGCAACCTGAGCTTGGGGAAGAAGGGGGTATTTATACCCCCACCAAATCGAGCTGTTGCAGAAACTAGGGCTGGAATTTCCGGTGTTAGTTGGGGCCAGAATATCCGCCCCCTCCTCGGAGTTTCTGGCCCTTCGACAGAAATGTTCGGCCAAATTTCTGGGGGGTATACTGAGAGCCCGGAGCTTAAGTCGTTAGCTGAATTTTGGGGGCAGGAAATCCTGAGAATTTGACCGGACTCATGTGTGAGAATTTCCGACCTTGCAAATTCCTGTTTTCTTCCTTCTTCTTCCTTTTCAACACATGAGTCTTCCCTTTTAATTCTTCTCAATATAAAAACAATATAGATCTTAGTTGCACACTAAGCCACATTAGATTATCACACATGCATATTGTCATCAAACACACAAAACCATAAGTAATTTGAGAGATGTTCTTTCATCGGCAACAATGCCAGAAAATACTTCTGATGGCGGTTGACGGATTTTATGGAGTGTCTTGATACTCCCCGACAAAGCGCCGTAAAACAGCTTGATGACGTTGGGACTCCAAGTCCGTAGTATTGTGTCGGTAGAGTATGTTCCCACAAGGGTGACTCGACGGTTTATATCGAACTCTCGGGGAACTGGACAAAGAGTATACTCTTCTCCCTTCTTCTAGCAATCCTGCAAGTAAAATAAATGTCTTGTGTCCCCAACTCCACTGTGTGGTTGTCAAGCGCAAGGTTTCATGTTACTAAATAAACAAAAGTAAAAATAAAGCAAATAATACTAAACTAGATAAAAATAACTAAGTAAAAACTGTAAAGGGGTTGGTTGTTTTTGGTGTTTTGGATGCAAATAAGAAAAGTAAATATTTTTGTATTTTCGTATTAAAATAGTGCGACAAATAGAAAACAAGATAAAAGCAATATAAAGATGTTTCTTATGATAAAAGTGGACCGGTGTTCATGTGTTCACTTGACTATTCTCTCTTTAAGTTGTAGTGGAAAAATAACAATTCATCAATGAGATATGAAGGTGCAAATAATAATATGCGTAAGATCAGAATTAATATGGGCATCACGTCCTAACATAGAGATGGTGCAACACATCTCTCTTATGCTCCACAGGAAAGAAACTTCACCAATCTTGTATTAAGAATTAAGAGAGCATAGCCATAAGTACTTTGACATGAAGTTTGAATATCAATATGCCACCTTGAAGGCTTGAACAAACAAAATCATCACTACTGTCACGTGACGAACGTAGCACATGCTTTCATTTTATCTCTAGTGATGTAGCAAAAGAAAAAGGCAAAGCCATAATAGATCTTGAACATATTGTCACTATCCAATCACGAAAACCATGCTACTACATCTAATACACACATCACCCCGCACACGCTCTTGCATAGATGTTGGATCAAAACAAATACCTAAGAATGGGGTTCATAATATGCATCTATCAATATATATTTAACATAATATGATCAGATATCATAGCACAATATCATAGAATAATGATCCACAACATAAGTATTACAAATATGGCCATAATCATGTTAGGAAGCTCATATGGCACTAAGAACTGTGAAAAACATGAGAGAAATAGATCAAGCTATCGCCACAAACCCGTAGTCCAGGAGGTGTACTACTCTCCCTTGATCATGGCGATGATGAAGACGTTGGAGAAGGTGGAGATCCCTCCGGCGGTGATCCCAACGGAGTTTCCCCCTCCAATCTTCTCTGCAACAGCCTCTATTTTCGTGTTTTTGTGTTTGTGCGGCGCTCTCCTCCCGATAACTCTTCGGGGCCATATATATAGTGATTTTTAGGTCAACATACATCGGTGGGCGAAATAATTAGGGCAATCGGACGATTGACGACCGAAAGAGCATGGGTGGCGCGCCCTACCTTGCTGGGCACGCCCTACCTTGTTGGGCGCGCCACCTGGTCTCTTTCGGGCCTCAGACCTCTCCAGGTGTGCTTCCAAGGTCCAGGGTGCTTCTCGCGATGAAAAAATGACGCTCCAAAAATTTCAGGTCAATTTGACTCCGTATAGGTCTCTGAAAGAGAAAAATATGCAAAACAGTGTTTTCTTGTTCTGCAAAGTTATAAAGCAAATAAAAGAGATCATTGGTAAATCCCCATAAATCAATGTAAAACATGGTATTATCATCATATATGTTGCAAATATGTGGGAATTCAATATGATAAAGGAAAAAGTTCATGTTTCATTTTACATGCATCACACAGGTACAATCATGTACTTTTTTGCGGACGATAGCTTGCTATTTTTTTATAGCGAATTCTGGTGGGGCTAGTGAGATCAATGTGGTTCTTGATACCTACTGTACGGCTTCTGGTCAAAGAATAAACACATACAAATCATCTATTTATTTCAGTAAGGGATGCCCAGTAAATGTTAGAGAAGAGATTCAAACGCTGCTGCAAGTTCCCAATGAAAGCTTATCAGAGAGGTACTTAGGTATACCATCGGATGTGGGAGTGAACAAGAATGGAACTTTTAAATACAGACTAAGCGGATTTGGAAACAGATCCAAGGATGGATAGAGCAAATCCTTTCAGCGAGGGGGGGGGGGGGAGAAGTCCTTACCAAATATGTGGCTCAGGCTATCCCAATATTTTTGATGTCGTGCTTCAAACTCCCGAGGGTTGATGTAAGAAGATCGACACTCTCTTAAGAAATTTTTTGCAGGGAAGTAAACATGGCCATAAGAAACATTCTAGGTTTCATGGATACTATGACGATGCTAAAGTTTATGGGCGGCCTTGGTTCTAGAGATGCCGAATTGTTCAATATGGCCTTGTTAGCAAAGCAAGCCTGGAGAATAATAACCGATCCCGTGCAGTGCTAGAAGGAAGAGATGCTATGAAACTAGGCTTGATAAAACGGATTGGTAATGGTGCTGATACTGATACTTAGGACTCCAGATTGCTACCTATTGTTGCACTTAAACCAGATCCACGGAAATTAGAGCATCTTTTCCGCCGCCTCCTCAGCCGCCTCTAGCCGTTTCCACGTGCCATCTCCATCCTCTTCATTCTCTTTCTCATGGCCGTCGTCGGCGATAGCCTCCACCTCCTAAATCAATCAATGGGAATCTGGAATATTGGAAAGCTGAATCAAAATTTTCTGCCAACGGACATAGAGGTTATAATCCATTCCTACCATCCTTTGTGATTTGGATAGTGGCCCAAGGCCTGCCACCCGCGTCGGCGAGGACCTTTGTTGACTCCTTGTCGCTCGCGCAGACCGCAGTCGCCAACACAACACCAGCTGGAATCATCCACTTTTCTCATCCTCCGCTCCCATTTTTTCATTCAAAAAACAATTCCCCTCTCGCCCCTCGTGACCTATCTCTGATATATACCTGGAACCCTCAGCTCCGATCCGACATTCCCACCCAATGCGGCTGCCCTAGAGCCGCCGCCGCCGCCGCCGCCGCCGCGCCGTACTCGACCGTCGCCGCGGACGCCCTCGCCCCTCCCTCCCACGCGCGCCGCCCCACCTCACCCCCTCCCCGCCGCGTCCGCACGCGGTCGACATTGTTTCGAGGTACGCGCTTCCGCCCCCGTCCGTGCTGCTCCGCCCGCGCGTCCACCTCCTCGATCTAGTGCCTCCCGCCCTGTTTTCGGCGAGCGAGGCTTCGGCAGCTCGCCGGCGTCGGCTGGCCAGGGGTTCGTTACTTCGTTTCGCCTATGACGCTGACCGTTAGACGTGCGCGGCGTTCATGCTCTTGCTCTACTTCGCGTTGCTCCACGACGAGGCCGCCGTTGGCCCTCGAGTGCACGGACACTCTTCCGTGGTCACTAGCCGCAAGGAATAGCCTGTCCGCAGATCCATGCCACCGAATGATTACTACTAATAGATTTGCTAGCGTTAGTTCGGAATTGTTTGAAGTCGTTTTAGTCTCTCAGCTCTAGTTCACTGAAGCGTTCTAGGTATCCGATATTCTGAAATTTTCATACTGGAACAGACCGAGGAAAGTGACAGCGTTGGTGGTAAAACCTTGTTCGGCATTTATACTTTGATTAATGTGCATATGCTCTCTGTATGGATTGTCAACACATTAGTTGTTTAATAACACTGTGTTTATTCACTTCAACGCTAGATGAGGATATGTACACTTGATTTCTGTAACGTGTTGGTATTCTAAGGAGATCTAATTTGGTAAATGACATGTGAAGAGAACTAATTAGTTGGTGGTGATCAGCACCTTATCAGTTTGGACAATGCAATGCATTATGAATTATTATCCAGCGTAATATACTTGTGTACGTTCATGCTATTACATGTGATGAATATGCTATTTACCGGTACCACTTAGCGGTGACCGGTACCGCTTTGATAGAGCACAACCAGCCCAAACAAACATGGGCCCTAGTCCTGGACAGACCTCCACCGGGCACACCACCTAGATCCGCCCATAGCATGGAGACACCAAATGCGGGATGGGTTGGATGTTGCGTAGTTACGCTCTAATGGCCTGAAATGAGTGTGTGTGAGTTCACTTCTCATTTGTTATACTGCATTGCCCCCCTCTAGTACTCAAGAGCTACCAGCTGATTTTCACGATATTCTGCTCTTTCATTTGTTGAATTTTCGCTGATATTTTGCTGAACTTATTACATTTTGGGCACATATGACATTCTTGAGTAGAACCACTGGAGATAGCACCCTAACTAAGGATGGGAATGAGTCACACTGGCCCATTGGTCCACTGGCCTGACCCACAAAGTCAAGGCTGATGGGGTGGTCAGGTCAGCCCTGCTTGCGAACTGGGCCAGTAGAGCCGGGGCTTGTTGACTCCCCAGTTTTAGATGGATTGACCCAAACAGAATTGTCGGTTGTACCATAGAGTTATGTAGGCATAGAACCATCATTCATGATTATGATCTAAGCAAGTACCCCCAGCTGGTTGAGTCAACTAAAATAGACTAACCACTAATTTAGCTATGTTCTGTTGCTTTCCATTTTAATACTTGTACATGGTTAATTATTACTATATGCCATTCAATTAAACGAGACACCTGCATTGCCTTATTAGATGATGGTTCCAATATGCGTCCGTTGAACTTCATTACAAAAACGTGTGTTGCCAGAAAAAAAAAAGGACTGGACCATATGTCCCAATGGACATAGGATCGCCCCGGTGGCCGTGAGCAAAGTAGAAGGGCCAGCAGGGGCCAGGTCTGGATCGAAGTGGGCTGGCCCATTCCAAACCTTAACCCTTAAGGATGGGAATAAGCCACATCGACCCATTTGTCCAATGGCCCGATCCACAGTGTCAAGGCTGATAGGGCAGTCAGGTTGGCCTTGTTTGCGAATATGACCGGTAGAGCACAAACTTGTTGACCTCTTAGGTTAGATGGCTTGACCCAAATGCATCTTCAGATGTACGATAGAGTTATATATAGGCATACAACCATCATGCAAGTATTCACGTCTACATATACCTTGTTGCGTGATAATCTTTAGCTATCATGATTGTGATTTAAGCAAGTACCCATGGCTGGTTTAGTCGACTACATTAGACTACCACTAATTTATCTATGTTCTGTTGCTTTCCATTTTTAATATTTGTACATGACTAATTATCAGTACATGCCAATCAATATTCAGTAAAATGAGAAGCATGCATTGCTTATTAGATGATGTATCCAGCAGCGTATGGGTGTTAGAACTTTATTAGAAAAACATGTGGTTCCAGGGAAAGAAGAGAGGACCGAACCATGTGTCCCAATGGGACATAGAGCCATTTCTTGCTGGTCCATTGGGTTGGCCCAATGTCCGTGAGTTAAGTAGAAGTGTCAGGTCCAGGTCAAAGTGCGCTGGCTCATTCCCATCCTTAACCCTAATCACAGAGAATATCTGGCACTCACATAATTAGCATAAACTGGGATGGTGTATATTGTAGTAATATATCGATTCTCTATGGTGTACAATGTCATTATGTGCTAATAATCAGCAATCACAGTGCTATTATATGGCTAACATTATACTTAATAGACTTAGTTGTTGCAATCTTGTGTTTTTTTTTATCTCATCACCTTTGTTGTTTGATTATATCAGAATGCTGAACTAAAATAAAGTAACGTTTGGCCATTCTACAAATTATGGCTATATAAATCTGGGACAAAATAATAGGAACCACTTAATAACCATTCGGTGCTTTGACAGATGTTGACCTTGAGACTTTTCTTTGTAACCTTTTTACTACTTTATCATACGTTCCAGTTAGAGTTTACTACTGTGCTTACCAGTCAAGAGCTGTTAACGAAATGGTAATCTACTCTTGAGGTGTGCCTGTAATCAGGATTTCAGATTACCTGTAATGTTCAGAGCAACAAATTAGTTGGACTCTAACATTGATTGTCTTTGGCTTTCCTATTTATACCCTTCAACCATCTTAAAACTACTATATGAGTTTGTATTATGCTTGTCACGATAATGTTCCTACCTTTGTAGGTTACTCACGAAAATAAGGCTATGTCAGATGAAGAAGGACGTAAGGCCTCTGAATATGTTTTATGTGTTATTGAGTCGTTGAAGAAGAAAGTTACAGCAGATCGTTTTACTTACATTAAGGTGCTTTGAAACTATTCTGTATTTCTCTCATTTTTTAAAAATCAGATATTCTTGTTTTTATTTTTTCTGATTTTTATATATTTTTTCCAGAATAGGATAGAGGAGAACAGGATTAAGCTCAGCACTGTTACACAAAGCACTAGCAATTCTTCAAAAATCTGGCAAAGAAATACATCAAATGGCACCGACTTTGTCTCAAATTTGCTGACAAGTAGGAAAGACGATGCACTCTGTTTGGTGCATAGTCTTGAGGCATCACCTGCTGAGGAAGATGGCGTCAGTTCCGAAGAAGAAAGTTCATATGCCACATCAACTGTTATGTTGGGGGGAAATCAAGCTGCAAAGAGCGCCATTAGGCTAATTAAACTACCAGAAGTACCGAAACTTCCGCCTTATACAACATGGACATTTTTGGACAGGTCTGTTTATAATTACATTCACTTCTCAACCGCCTTGAAGCCCTGCTATTTACAGAAAGTTTCTTTAGTAAGGTTTCATAGGATTTTCTTGAGACAAAAGATTTCCCGCGGTTTCACGCAGGAACCGGAGGATGTCGGAAGACCAATCCGTACTTGGTCGACGAAGGATTTATTATGATGCAAATTGCGGTGAAGCTTTAATTTGCAGTGACAGTGAAGATGAAGCTGTTGAGGATGAAGAGGAGAAAAAGGAGTTCAAAGTTTCTGAAGATTGTCTTATTCGGTAAACAAACTTGGTGTACTTCTATGTTTTCTTTTGCGTTAGTTTGCATTAGCCTAGGCTTAAGGGCATGTTTGGTTAATGGACATACTTTGCCACACTATCCCAGCTAAACTGTGGCAAGCCACAAAAAGTGCAGTGAAGAATATTTTTGCCACAAGTTAGCAAAGTGTGGTAAAAGTGAGTGCATGAAAAATGGCACAGCCTGCTAAGAAAGCGTGGAATGCCACAGTCGTGGCAGTGAAACAAACACTAGCATAACAGTGCTTCTGCATATATGGCAAAGTGTGGCCGTGAACCAAAATGCCCTAACTTCTGCGCTTACATGTGATTGGCATATATGCTGGTTTTACAATCACGGTTTTTCATATGAATGCTACCATTTCACCTTTCTTCAAAGTAGTTAGTTTGCTGTATTTTTATTTCCTACCGGAGAACGCATTCCATTAAGGATTGTCACAATTTTCTTTCAAGAAACATACATCGCTTACCTGAGGTCGCTGCAAAATGTTCAATTGGGTTGCGTGATCGTAGTAGTCTGTTGACGAGTTTACATCTTCTTTAACCTTGATAGATCAACAATAGATATTGGCTTCTGCTATATGCCGTGTTCGTCACAATTGGTGATTTGATAATTTGATGTAATGAATAATGTTCCTCCGCTACTCCATGTTAGGATGACAATTCAAGAATGTGGCATGTCTGATGCAGTGCTGGAAACCCTGGCTCGATGTTTTGGTAGAGCTGCTGGTGATATAAAGGCTAGTTCCCTTTCCATAATCACTCACTTAATCTCAATGTTATTTTGGCCATTTGGGATCTTCCTTTACCAGTTCACATTTTCGCTATTGACAATTAACACATATAGCCCTATTTTACAGGCCAGATATGAGATCCTACATGGGGAGAAAACTGTGAGTTCTTTAAAAAAAGCTTCTGAACTTCATGTCAAAGTGGAAGATGTCTACCGTGATAAAGATTTGGATGCAGCATTGGATTCCTATGACAATCTCTTTTGTCGGCGATGTCTAGTATGTTCATCTATTAACCATCATGCAATTTCTGTAATGCCTCTAATTTGCTGATGAATATTCTGCTCATCTTGACATTGGCAGGTTTTCGATTGTAAATTACATGGGTGTTCTCAAGATTTAGTATTTCCTGTAAGTTTGAAAGTTCAAGAGTTATTACCATAATTGGGTGTTGTTCTAATTCGCACGTGTTTCATGCAGACAGAAAAGCAACCACCTGGGAACATCTTGGATGATGGTATGCCTTGTGGCATTCATTGTCATAAACTGGTTTGTATTTTTATGGTGTATTGCTTCTGAAAATTGGGTTGTCTTGTGTGACAATTTAGATGCTGAAACATAAGCGCATGACTTGCATTGATATTGTTTTGCAAACCCTTTTTTTCAGGCCTCCAAACCAGATGCTACTGTTGCAAACGATTCTGACATGCATATTGACATAGAGGAGCCAACTCACTCAGCTGATGATACAAGGAACCAGTTGGATTCAAATAAGAAAAAACGGGGTTCTAGTGGAAGGAAGGCAAAATCCCAACAAAGTGAAAGCTCTTCAATCCAAAGGATTGCCTCAGAAAGTAGCGATTCAGAAGTACATCCAATAAGCAATAAATCTCTGCATCACTCACCTTGTCAATCAAAATTCAAAATTAGCGCAAGAGGTGGAATCAAGAAAAGTGCTAATAGAAGAATCGCAGAGCGAATCCTTATGAGCGTGAAAAAAGGACAAAGGGAAGTGGCACCATCAGACTCAAATTCTGGTGGATGCCTCTGGCCAAGGGATATGAAGCTTAGATCTGGTACACGAAGTGGACAAAAGGATTCATTTGCATCCTCACAGCAGAATTCTCCGAACACAAGAAGTTCTCGGAAGAAGGATACGTCTCCAATGGAGAAGAAAGAGAAGAACTCAGCTTTAGCAGAAGATCATAAGGATGCGACGGAAGAAACAAATAATGAACATTCAGCAACAGATGATCATCTAAGTTCGAAGATAGATGATGTCGATGAGAATATATGCAGGCAAGAAGATAACTGTAGATCCTGGAAGGTGCTTGAGCAAGGGCTACTAGTGAAAGGGTTGGAGATTTTTGGTAGGAACAGGTTGGACCCTTCTCCTGATGACCTATTAGTGGTTTAATTACCTTGCACTTAATGTTGCTTACTATTATAGAACTAGTCAGGTGAAATTTCCTATTTGGCCTCACGTGACCTAACCTGCAAACAATTCTTGTGAACTGAGTAAAGGTTATATGTGAAATGTTTTACTATACTACTTGGAAGACTTTTACCATGGTTCCTCGCTGAGTAAACAATTTATTCCTTTTACATACTGTTTTCTCATCACCCTACAAGTGGGGAGTGGTACAATTTATTCCTTTCACGTACTGTATTGTCATCACCCTACAAGTGGGGAGTGGTACCGGGGATTGAAAAAAGTGTTGGGAAGAAATGTTTATAAACATTATATGACTAAAAGTTGTATGTACCAGAGCCATTCCCTAAAATTATATATTACGAAAACATTTTCCACTTATCGCATTATCTTCATGGTGTCAAGGCAAATTAATGGTTAATTTTTTTTACTACACAGATCCCATCGCCACTTATATGTTGTAGAGCAATGTTTTCTTACCAGGATGCAATACTCTATTTCTATGAAAGTTGCAATGATATAACAGCTATGCATGTCTTTTTTTCCATTGCTGAGCACATGAGTCCGGTGGCCAAATCGTTGGCCTCCATCATTATAACAGCAATAAGACTACCATGATTTCCAAAATTAATAGCCACACTAAACCGAATGGTTTTCTTCATGCAGTTGTTTAATTGCTCGGAACCTTCTTGGTGGAATGAAGACATGCAGTGATGTTTTTCAGTATATGCACTATATTGAAAACAGCAGCGCATCTGGAACACTTAGCAGTGTTGATTCTCTTGTTAAAGGATATATAAAGGTAGGGTTCACCATGCCCCTTACTTTTTTCACCCTGGTGGCATCTTAGTTTAGTGCTGCCAATGTTGATATCTCAGGGACATGAGTTGCGCGCGAGATCACGGTTTTATAGAAGACGAGGACGAGTCCGTCGTTTGAAGTACACCTGGAAATCTGCAGGTTATCATTTTATAAGGAAAAGAATTACAGAAAAGAAGGATCAGCCTTGTCGGCAATATAATCCTTGTGGTTGTCAATCGGCATGTGGGAAACAGTGTCCATGTCTCATAAATGGGACATGCTGTGAGAAATACTGTGGGTGAGTTAATTATTTTCCTTACAAGAACTTGCACTATTATTCATACTCCCTCCGCCCCTATTTAGGTGGCGCCTGTGATTAAACTTTGACCATCAATTTGATTGGGAATATGTGAGATCTAGCTGGAAAGTTTATTTGAATATGAATTCGATGGTATAATTTTTGTGATACGTAATCAATGTTTTGTTAATCAAATTAATGGTCAAAGTTGGACCCTGTAATACATTGGTGCCACCTAAATAGGGACGGAGGGAGTAACTTCTATGCATCTGAAGCATATGTATCCTTTACCATGTTGTTATGGGGTTCTAGGTAACCCACTTTTGCTGGTATCATAGGTTTTTGCTTGGTTTTAGTCCAATTGCAGGTGAACTGAGAATGCTTGTCCTTCTGGATATTTATACCAGTGCTCATGAAAGCGCTATGTTATATCTATTGACGTGGTTTGATGTCGTATTTTGTAAAGCTGCATAGTGCATAGATTAATTCTCACTAGACAATAAAATTAGACTACCTTTTGTGGTCCTGCATACTTTGTGTTTACTGCTACTTATTAGTTAGTTTGAGAAATTTCAATTATGAATGGAAACAACTACAAAAATGCATAAACATGAAGACATGCAAACAATTTGGTACCCTGATCCTGTTGTAGTGTTGTCATACTTTAGCAATTGGTGTTGTTGCTTGTGTGAAAATTTATCCCCTTTGCATTCCAGGTGTCCGAAAATGTGCAAGAATCGTTTTCGAGGTTGTCATTGTGCAAAGAGCCAGTGTCGCAGTCGCCAGTGTCCATGCTTTGCTGCTGACAGGGAATGCGATCCTGACGTGTGCAGAAACTGCTGGGTGGGGTATGTATTTACAAAATCTCGTGAACCTTTGAAGGACTTTGCAGTCAATTCGCAATTCTATCTGTATAAAAAGTTGCATCATTGAGGTCTGTCCATTTTGTCCTTTACACTTCTACAATCTCAACTGTACCAGAGTAGTACCTGTGAAATTTGCCTTGAAGATTCTGTTTTACTACCAGAAATTTGGGAATCAGGTAGTGCATTTGATATCACGCATGATAGCCAACTGAAGTGAATCCACATGTTATCAGTTGCCACGTTACAAGTATAGGTGTGATAATCTGCAAAAGCTATGAGTTACGTTATAAAAGTTTCTCATCTATTCATGAAGAGCTTTGTTGGGTGTTGAATCTACAATATTAGAACTGCGCAAATACTCTTGCTTAGTTGTATTGTAGCATCTCAAGATACTCAGTTCTCCAGACTGCAGCTCAGATCTTAAACAAGGGGATTTATAAGTTAATAAAAAGAATTTTGTAGCCATCAGCTACAGCCGACAACCATCAAGCATAGTAATTTGACATGATGCACCCATTTGTTAAGAGACTTAATTGAATGCTTATGGGTGCCAGCGTATTATTTAAAGAAGCTGAAAACTTATGTGGTTACCAATTGCTTATGCAATTTATTCAACTCTACTAAAATCTTATGGAATGGTGTACTACATAAATTCATTGGAACAGTATCTTATTCGCAATGGATGTTTACCCGAATGTGTAAGGTTGCATTATGGAGACATGCCAATTATAGGAGAACTTATGACTTCAGTAGTTAAATTTCAATTGGCATGTATGTGTAGAATGTTAAAAGAGGAAATTTTGGACACCAAATGCAGTTAATTAAAAAATAAAGTATGATTGTACTGTCTTTATCTGACCAATGCTGAAATGCAATTACAGTCCTTTTTCACTCTAATCTGCTTAATAAGGTATTCCATTAGCGCCTTGACAAGTGATTGCCAGCTGTTCAAGCTTAAAATGTTATCTCATCCATAGTCTTTCTAGAATAAATCACAGTGCACTGAACTGTTCCTTTTCTGACCTACAGGTGTGGTGATGGTTCATTTGGAGTTCCCAACCAACGAGGCGATAATTATGAATGCCGGAACATGAAACTGCTTCTTAAACAACAACAAAGGGTAAAATTATACAGTCCAGTTTGTATCATGTTATGGACATCTTGCTTTTCTTTGTGTCGGCACTTGATTTGATGATTTCTTTGGTTGGTCCTGTCGTTTAACAGAACAAAGAGACGAACCACAAATTCTTTGTGTTTAGAACTACTGGCTCAGATGTATAATCCATTACCAGTTGTACTTATGGATAGTTTCATGATCTTAAAATGCTAGATGTGATTTATATATGATCTTAAATGTCTACGTCTCTTTGAGCTCGTTCTCAATACTGTAGATGCTGGTATTGATATAGCAGCGATTAATATCTTTTAAGAGCTGATTCCTTATAAGCGATGCCTTTTTGTTTTGTTTATGATAGTTCTGAGCCAGTTATAAACCAATTAGGATATGAAACAAACTGATCCAGTAAAATTTACTTAAACTTAGGTCTTGTTCTGGAAAAAGATTTTCTTACCATAAATATAATTTTAGCAGGCCTAGGGCCACATCATTCTTCTTCTAAAATGAAGAAAAACACAACTAGGCAATGCCACTATGCCACCCTGTTTAAAAGTGGGCATTCGTTAATATGGAGGCGATGTTGCCATTAGTTGTAAGCGACTATTGAGCATAAACCCGTTACAACGCACCTTCTTATAACTGTCTACCAGAATGTACTTGTTCTTTTTCAGACATAATTTTGTGCTGATGATATTGAATTTATTCATGAGTTTTTAACTTTTTATTCAGGTCTTACTTGGGAGATCTGATATTTCTGGCTGGGGAGCATTCCTCAAGGTAAAATTGCTCCTTCCATCCTCTCCATTCCTCTTCCCCTTTACCTCAATATTTTTTGTTGTCTTTCCTCAATCTTCAGAATACGGTTGGCAAACATGAATATCTTGGCGAGTACACTGGGGAGCTTATCTCCCACAAGGAAGCAGACAAGCGTGGCAAGATATATGATCGTGAGAATTCATCGTTCCTTTTTAACCTGAATAACCAGGTAGGTGTACAAAAATACCAGTTACAGTAATCAAACATTATATAGATTTAGCTCGTGCTTTTTTGCATGAGCTGAACTATACATTCTTGTCCGCATGCAAAAACGTGCATTTTACATCTGATCCGGTTAGCTGAGTCGTTGCTGCTTACTCTACTCTCTGGATGCAGTTTGTTCTTGATGCCTTCAGAATGGGTGACAAGCTGAAGTTTGCCAACCATTCCCCTGATCCAAATTGCTACGCCAAGGTTATCATGGTAGCAGGCGACCATAGGGTAGGCATCTTTGCCAAAGAACGGATTGGTGCAGGTGAGGAGCTTTTCTACGACTACCGATACGAGCCTGACCGAGCCCCGGTGTGGGCCCTGAACGCTGACGCTCCTGGGTCGAAAGACCCTGGGCAGCCATCCAGCGGGCGAGCAAAGAAGCTTGCCCACTGAACAGACATCATTGGTTGATTCTTTTGTTGTGGGGTCAAAATTTAGCTGTTATTAGCAGACCTTGAGTTTAGTTTAACCTGACATTGCTTGGCCCCTGACTGTTGTTGTATCTGAGCCTGACTGTTGTTGTATCTGAGCCCATTTGTATCAGAACTTATTGATGGAACATGACCCATGCCTTGCCTTTGGTGGTGTGCTCGCCACTTCAAAAGCTTTTGTGGGCGTTTGCTGTAACTTTAACCGTACGGGCTGATACTGGCAGCATGATGCGCGTTGCGAGTGACATGACGTCAAGCATTCTGCCAATGACTGCTGTTAACAAGAGTGGGAAGCTCAAGTAAAAAAAAAAGAGGAGAGAATTCCTTATTTGGCCCTGGCTGAAGTTTGCATTCCTTTTTTGGCCGTGGTAAATTTTTTCTTCCTTTAATGACCCACAAAGTTTGGTTGGTTCCTTATTTGGCCCTCTAGAACAATTTAGGCACTAAGATTACCATTTTGCCCCTGCTGCAATATGTTGACAAATTTTTGAGTTCCATAAAAATCTCAAATTTATTCGAGAAATACATGTATATGCTTGGGATGTACGTGCAATGTTTCGGGCAAAAACTCGTTTTATTTTGGGCTGTGAAAAAACAAAAATCTGACATTATACAGGCGTGTATACGTATAGTCTGTCAGAAATTTGTCGTTTTTGTATCTTCTAAAATACAATATATTTTGGGCTGAAATTTCTAGCGTGCCTGCGATTGTCTCTATGTTTGTGTCTATTTAATATCATTTTTTTTGGAGTTGTGAAAATATAAAATAAATTGGAGTAATTTCTAGAATAAATTTGAAATTTTCCGAAATAATTGCAGCAGGGGCAAAATGGTGCGCTGGTGCCAGCCAGTGGGGGTCATTTTTTTTAATAACCAACTAGTATATCACATCTTTTTTAGTGCAATTTTATCACATATTGCAGCAGGGGCAAAATAGTCATCTTAATGCTTAAATTGTACTAGAGGGCCAAATAAGGAACCAACCAAACTTTGTGGGTCATGAAAGGAAGAAAAAAATTGCCAGAGCCAAAAAAAAGACAAACTTTAGACAGGACCAAATAAGGAATTCTCTCAAAAAAGAGAGTGGGTACCAGGATGAAGAAAAAGAGAGTGCGATCGCCAAAACTCAGAAGTATGCCCGAGCTTGGGTGCTCCTTTTATCCAATCCTCATCAAGCCACCTGTTTTTATAATTAACGTCATATCTCGCGATGTATAATTCTGCGTAAACAGCTAGACCGATACAGAGCAAAGGCACACCGACCACCTCACTCTTATTTTATGCATACTAGCCAAAGCAGGAACGGAAGGTGTCAGTGTGCATGTTTTCCCTGTATCCCTAGGTCGTCAATTTAAGAGGTATATATGTTTTTAGTCCCACAACTTACATCCTAGTTGTATTTTAGTCCCAGTTCTTGTAAATAGTGCGCTGGTAGTCCTACAACTTGTTTTGCCGGTACTAATTAGTCCAAATTGTGCCACGTTGGCTGTGTCTGGATTTTAATTTTACAATCTAGTCCACTAAAAAATAAGAAATAATCAGGCTATGTCCTTCCGCACGGAGCAGTGACGATTACAAAAAGGAACCTGTGTTGTGTGCTATTTCGTTCTCCAAGAACGAACACACTAAGGGCATCTCCACTTTTTCCTCGTATGAGCTCCAGCGTAGCCGTTTTAAGCCCATACGGGGATCCTGGCGGTAAAATAAAAATAAGGGCCGGACAGCTGCCAGTCGCGGCCTCTATACTAAATTTTTTTAAAATTTCAGAATATAATAAAATTCGTAGAAATAGTAGATTCATAGATAGTCCGGTCATATACTTGGCCAATATTTGTACAAATTTAAAAAACATAGGTATAAAAAACTAAAAGGGATTTCTATTTTCGTGCCGTCGGGTCCTTAGTTGTGCTCAGTTTTCCCCAGCTCGTTAGTTTTTCCTCAGTTTTCCCCTCCCTCTAGTTTGAAACCCCTCGCAGACGCTCGGACGGGAGGGTTGCCGTCGAGTCGGAGGCCTTACCGTTACCGTTAATCGACGGGTGGGGCTGCACGGAGGGCAGTTCCTCTCCGACCCGTCTCGTGTCGACAAATGGGGCCGCTCTATAGGGCTGCCGCAGCCAATGACCAGTGGGGTCATCTATTTTTCAGGAAAAGTCATATATTGCCGCTCCGAGGGCTGCCGCAGCCAATGACCGGTGGGGTCGTCTATTTTTCGAGGAAAAGACATATATTTGCCGCTACGTAGGGCTGCCGCAGCTAATGAACAGTGGGGTCGTCTATTTATTTATAGAAAATCATATATTGCCGCTCTGTGGGGCCTCCGCAGCCAATGACCGCTGGGGTTGTCTATTTATTTAGAGAATATAATATAGAGCCGCTCTGTGGGGCCGCCTCAGCCCATGGCAGGTGACTATTTTCATAGCTTAATCTAAAGTGACACTTATGCTAAACATTGTGCATAATATATAGAAAATAGCTAGATCTCTAAATATATAGAAAATAGCTAGATCTCTAAAGGGGATGGATGCATGGCTTCACGTCGTCGTCACTTTCATCGTCAGTATCTTCGTCGTCTGAGTAGTAGTACTTCCTGCACATTGTTCCGTCGAACACCTTCATTGTGAGTACATCATCGCCTTCATATTTGAAGTGTACGTAGCAGCCGAAATCCACACCGTGCACGATGACGAAATTCTCCCAGCCCTTGTCGAGATACATCCGGCCTTGTCCGTCAAATAGGACCTCCACGGTCCGGAGACGAGGACCGCGAGTCGGCTGCTCGCGGATACACCTTAGGCTGGCTCCTGGCCGTCAAGATAGTCCGCAAACTTTTTGGGAGTGCCTGCAAAGAGATCGAGCGCCGATCGTTTGAAATTAAAGGTTTTTTAGAACATGCCCATAATTAATCACATGCATCATATATGTGGGAACGCGTACGTACCTTTTTGACCAAAGGGTCTTCATAGATGACGATGAAGAACTCCTCTATGATCAATGGCAGTGTTGATGACGGTGGTGGTGGCAATGATGATGATCCACCACCCCGGCCGCCCCTTCCCCTTCCCCTTCCGGTCCGCGTCCGAGACGTGGAAGCCATGGCAATGGATGATCAAGTGTATGTGAACGAAGAAGAGAGAGGCAGAACCTATTGACACAAGGGATGACCGTTGTGGGTGTTTATAAGGGAGAGATGACCGTTGTAGGGGTTTACACAATAAAATAAGGAGGAGGTGACCGTTGTGGGGGTTTACACAATAATTTAAGGAGGAGATGACCGTTGTGGGGGTATATATCTCAACAAAAAAGTAATGCAGACTATCTTGACGGAAATGGAACTTCGTGATTTAGTTTATCATTTTACCGTGAAAAGTAATGCCTAAAAGAAATGGTAATTCGTGATAGTTTATCATTTTACCGTAATGGCTACAAGAAATCGGTGATTGTTCATCATTTATTGCGTGAAAAGTAATGGCTACAACAAATCGGTGATGGTTTATCATTTTTTGCGTGGAAAGTAATGGCTACAAGAAATGGGTGATGGTGTATCATTTTTTGCGTGAAAAATAATGGCTACAAGAAATGGGTGATGGTGTATTATTTTTTGCGTGAAAAATAATGGCTACAAGAAATGGGTGATGGTGTATCATTTTTTTGCGTGAAAAGTAATGGCTAAACAAATTGGTGATGGTGTATCATTTTTTGCGTGAAAAGTAATGGCTAAACAAATTGGTGATGGTGTATCATTTTTTGCGTGAAAAACAATGGCTAAACAAATTGGTGATGGTGTATATTTTTTGCGTGAAAAGTAATGGCTACAACAAATTGGTGATGGTGTATCATTTTTTGCGTAAAAATAATGACTAAAAAAATTGGTGATGGTGTATCATTTTTTAGCGGATGACGAAGCCTCCGCCGCCATTGCGGCGCCTGCGAGCAGGAGCCTCCTCCGGCTCGTCCTTCACCTTCGCCAAGAAGCATGGCGACGACATGTTGTAGGGGGGGGGGGGGTACCTGGCCGATGACCCTCCGACGAGGAGGATCAGGAGGAGGAGAAGTGCGAGGAGGAGGACGCCTATCGCTGCGCCGCCCACTGGCCGTTGCTGCGCGGGGCCGCCAGCTGCAGCTGCCGTGGCGGCATTTGCAGCGGTGGGTCGTTCCCGTCTCCGATGTAGCCGAGGACCCACGTGAGGGTCCTCCCGGGCGCACTCCACCACCGCCACCATCCACTGGTGTTGTTGTTTGCCGGCTGATCGCCGCTGCCGTCGTAGGCAGCGAGGCGGTCGTCGCGCTAGCGCTGGATGAACGCCGTCCACGCCTGGTCGTTACGCCCAGGCCCGGCCCACCGAGACCTAGATGGGGCCCAAAGGGCCTGGATCTGGGCCAGAAGGGCACCACCAGGCGTGGCCTAGCCACCCCGCCGCCAACAGCGACGCCATCACCAGCTCGCCGCCCGGTGCTGCGCCGTCCGAGGAGCTTCGCCGCCACCGGAACCACCGTCGGTCCAGGGAGCACCGCCGACGTCCGATAGTGCAAGCAAATATTTCGATCAAAACTCATATTCTTATTCCAGCCAACATCTTGTACATGGATACATCAGCACACAAGCTGATACATACTTATACTACATCACGCAAAAATCCTGGTGACCAAAGCAACAGAGGCATACATCAGAACACATATTGATACTACAAACAGAGTCAACATTTCCTTCCTATCTCCATTTCTCATCTCTACCATGTGATTCTTCTTTATTTTCTTCTTTGCCTTCAATTTCTGTAGCTCATGCACCACTTCAACTATCTTCCTCACCAGCTGCACATTGTCATCTTTTAATTTTCTTTCGGATCTTCTCCTCACATACTGGTACTGGCTCTACGAATGTTTCAACAGAAACAAGTTATTTGGAGAAACACACGTGAAATGTTTGTATACAAGCACGACAGTACTAACATGGAGCATCCTAGCGTCAGCCAAGGCTTGAACGTTGCTGTCTGTGAGGCTGGTAAATGTCGACTGTGCTTCAAGCAGCAACAAAAATTACTCCTACTAAAATCATCACTGTCTATATAGTCCAACTGATCAATTCGTCCACATCTCACAAAAAATCATCTCATATAAACTGCTGATCAGCTAAATTCATCTTAGGAATCTTTCACCAGTTGAGCCAATCCAATCAATCCAAAAAAATGCAAAAAGGATCCATTAGACTGCAGACCGAAACATACACAAGCATACTGTAAAATGCAGTGTTCCACGTGAACTTGTCGAGGAGGACGTGCTCCACCCGGGGTCGCGGCCAGCGGGCGCGGAGGCGCTGGTGCCGCTCCGGCGAGCCTAAGCTAGGGTTTCGCAGGGCCGCGTGGGCAACTTCCAGACGGCGCCGCGGCGGCGGATAGCAGAGTGAGCAGACCTAGGCGGAGCTAAGCTAGCAGCGGCGCAGAGAATCGGTAATACCTAGGCAGGGCTAAGCTAGAGGCGACGGTAACAGCGGCCGGCGATGGCCGGGACGACGGCAGGCGGCGGGGGCATCGCACAGATGCGTGAGGAGAAAATCTCCTCTGTTTTCCCTTCCTAACTTTCCAGTAAATAATAAGAAGTTCTAGGGGGTTTTCGTTGAAACATCCACAGAGGACGCATGGCTTCAGGCCACCGTGGCGCACACGTGTCAGCAGTAGAGGACATAGGGACTAAAACCAATCCAACTTGCAAGTTGTGGTACTACCGGTGCACATTTTGCAAGTTCTGAGGCTAAAATGCTCTTCCAGTGCAAGTTGTGGAATGAAAAGTGTATATAGCTCTCAATTTAACATATACAATTTAAATTATATAATGTAAAATTATATTATTGAAAAATAGAATATCTAAACTTTATAATGATATAATTTTTATAACATATAACTAATGCTAACTTGATCAAATTTGCGATCTAAAGATACGTGCACGCCTAATAAACTGTGAGAGAGGGAGTAGTGTAAAAAGTCCGGTTGCAGAGTTTAATTGACAGATCCATTTTACGAGTACTAAATTCGAGAATTAGAAGTTATCAATTCTCGATAAGCTCTTTTCTCAAGCACACTTTTTGTTGCAGTGATCCTTATATAAAAGTATTTCTATGAAATTACATTTGTGAAATTGATAAAAAATAGTAGACGAGTCCTTTTGGCACCCGATAGTATATGTTCCTGGTTTTTGAAATGAATTTTAAATGTAGTTTAAAATGTTAAAAAATTTCAAACAATAAATTGGCTATATGTGCTCATTGAGTCGTTTCGCAGAAAACCGACATTTTTTTCATGTCGTCTACAGTAAAGACAAAATTCGGTGCTTAAAAGAAACTTTTCAGATACATTTCTTTGGGCAAAAAAATCAAATTTCCATGAAACTTGGCGGGCACACATATAATATTAACATATACGCGTCAAATTTGTTCAGATTTTTTTGACATTTTGAATATTTTGTCGGGTAGCACGGGGATATGCTCTCAGGTTCAAAAGTGGATTTAACAATTGATTTTTTCCCCTTACAACACACTAATGGTTTAACATGAGCGGATATTAAAAATCACACGACCCATAACCAAATGAATCTACTCCCATCCGATCCGATGAAATGGATACATCCCAATTTTAACAAATCTGGGATGGAGGGGATAGTAAACAAATAAATAGTCGATGCATTTATTGCATTTGGATGCATGTTTTCTTCCGTGCCAGCTAACCTGCAGTATGTAATCAAGACTAGGAAGTTTAGGGCGGCGACACGCCGCCCCGTGGGAGGAGAATCTAGGACAATGATGTTAGATAGTGGCCTGCAAAGCATCCAACATGCACAACTCCAGGTAAAACAATATAGAGCCTCGCCACTTGGAAAATCAGAATCTCAATCTACTTTGTAAATGCAAATGTTATGCAAAATTGCCAACATGAATGCTATAAATGGAAATAAACTGCAAGTCTCCAACGTTTGGGAAGGTAGCTTCACTGTTGCATGGTCTATTCAGGTTTGGATGGTATATTCAGCACTGGAAAAAATCAAGCAACAGGTAATACATAGTCAAAGAAAACATATTATACAAACTATGTGTGCCTATGGCTCTCATTACAGAAGGCGTAGTGCAGTGTGTGAACTAATATCTGTGCCTCAGATAATGTGGACCTTCGCAAGGCCTTGTGGCACTGGTGTTCGCGACGGCACGCTGCGCCAGCATTATGTGATTATTCGGTACATCTTGTTATGTTCAATTGATGAGAAACGGACACTTCCATGTAGGGTTGCTCTCTGCTTGTTGGTCTGATCTGAAAATGGAGCTGCACGTTCCTATGAGAGATGTCTAGCATACATCTGACTGAACTGAAGACTGCACAACCAAAGCAATGAATTGTTTGAACAAAATACTGCTGCAACCATAACTGAATTCTGAACAAATTTGCATGACCATAAACTCAATTGATTATGAGAAAAGACGGTAGAGATAGACATGAAGAGCTTTGTTCTGTCCAGAAAAAAAGGGTACGGTAACGGTATTGTGCTTGCGCATAGAAGGTTCAGGAACCACATACATAACATCACATTATGTTACAGTAGGTTTACTTAGGTTCATATAAACGTAATATATGAAGCACTGGTCTGTAAGTATAAGTAGTGGGATCATCGCACTGGTAGCAACAATTGGTTGTTCGTAAGGTGGCAGTGGAAACTGCTGCAAAAGAGTGTATACTGGTAATTTGCAGGCGTCTGGGTGTATATTATACGGACAAATAACATTTAAGGGTTGGAAGTTGTACATGGAGTATGAAGGGCCTAGGAGAGTACAAAAGGTCTAATAGTTAGTTAAATAATGAGGCAGTGTAGTTGGCAGTACAGTTTTTCATGCCTTGTGTGAAATTGGAACTATCAGTATCTAATGAGGTGCTGCAGATGGCATATCATTTTTTTTATGCTAATATGAAATCCGCGTGGACATACCTAAGATAGGCAGTGCTGGTTCCATGAGCATATACATGGAAAATATCCATGCGTAGAGAAATCTGTTGTGAACTAATAAGGCCTCAAGAAGGCGAAGAGTATAATTGCTTCATGACAGAACTGTGTTTTTCTCTCCATGAACCCTCGTTGTTCAGGACACATGCATCAATTTCCACAATCCCATGTGCTGTCAATCTTCGTGAATTCATCTGCTTATTTCATGCGAGTAGAGCAAAAGGGTCAGAGCGGCAAAAAATCTGGAAACAGACTACGCAGCTGCGGTCTCCGTTGCACAGCGAGGTGGTCGATATCTGACAGAACAAATGCGCATATAGAGGTATCAGTTAGGAATAATAATGAAAAGGAAAAAATGATGTGAGCACACTGGTTGCACTATCTTAGATTAGGCTAGAATTACAGACCATGGAAAAATGATGTGAGCATACTTGTAAGCATGGTAAATATAAGCTGAAGCACACCCCTTAGAATCTGCATATAAACCAAAATGTGTAGTAGTCAGATTTAAGTTAAGCTTTGAGAAAAGAGCTTTCTAAATGTAAGCACATGCCATCTTGCCACACGGCGCTGCAAAAAACAGCTGAACATATAACCTATGATAACAACGTATATGAACATATGCATCATCTGAAGAACAAACATTCTTTTCAATAGGTAAGAAAATTTTGAAAGAAAAAAGAGATACATTCTAGAACTTTTTTAGTTCATTAGGTAGTCGACACGTTACAACAATCATCAAACAAATTTTTAAGTAAATGTGCAACTAATCTAACGAATGTGCGAAGATAGCATACTTGTTGCTAGCTTTTGTAGTCCCAATCTATCCATGGACATCAGGTACCGTACACAACAAACTTGGTGGGGACCGCCATGGTATGAACGACCAAGCCAGCCAGCTGACAAAAATACAAAATTGAGGATTTTTTTTAAAATGCAAACAACCAAGATGGCATATATATATATATCCAGATAAACACTTTCTACGAAGTAACAGGGGAAGCCTACGTTTCAATAAATCTACTATTTCAGCACTGAAGAGCAATTGGAAGCCAAAAGGAAGGCCTGTGAAAAGGCAAAAGACTGTAAACATCAGAAAACTGGAACCAAACTGTATAGTTACCAAAAAGAGACAAACTTCAACAGGAGGCGGCACCTCGGAATACTCTACGGCAGTGAAGAGTCAGTGAAGAGCGGCCCATGCAGGAAAAACAAAAGGAGTGCCTGCAACTGTGTACAGAAAAGCCTAATCAGAGAAACTGCATGCCTACAGAAAGAATATTCAAAACGATTCAGTAATTTTAAAAGTAAAAGAGAAGACATACCGGAATGTGTAGAGGAAGTGCACCGAACAATGCCATCAGCAGGCCCAGGAGGGGCAGGGTCCTCCGGACCAAAGCCAGTGGTAAACCCAGCCACATGTGGGGCAGATAGACCACAATCAGAAGGAGGGACAAAAGTTGAATTATCAGACAGATCGGGACATCCCAAGAACTGGCCTCTAACCAAAAACTACCATCAAATGTCAATGGAAGAAATATCTAACGAAGATGGAACATGAGACCCTGCAATATCGAAAGACATGAATACCAACAATACGTTAATTCCACCAAGGAAGGACAAATATCCCCCTGTGATCATTTCTGTCTTGTGTACTTCATAACAAAGTTGAATTATCAGACAGATCGGGACATCCCAAGAACTGGCCTCTAACCAAAAACTACCATCAAATGTCAATGGAAGAAATATCTAACGAAGATGGAACATGAGACCCTGCAATATCGAAAGACATGAATACCAACAATACGTTAATTCCACCAAGGAAGGACAAATATCCCCCTGTGATCATTTCTGTCTTGTGTACTTCATAACTGAAGTATTTGACTCACAGCTTGTGCTCCACCACTTGTGTGAGAAGACCATTTGACCAGCCAACTCTTGGTTCGTGGTGCTACTTTATTTCTGGCTTCCTTTAGTAACAATTCCATTAACAGCTATATCATATTGTACGTAATTTAAAGGAACACTCAAATCGGCATGAACAGTCTGCATCTTTCAGTAGAATGCACTGAACCAGCTGCTAATCCATAAATCACTGTTCTTATAGAGTTATCCACGGGACCCGCTGCTGATTATAACCTTCTTATCACAGCTCAGTTGATGTTCAGATACCATAAGTCTTCAGTGGAGGAAACACAGTTGAAACATGTTTTTATTGAACAAAATGTTCGGGTTCAGATTTAAGCTTTAAATGGTTTGAAGGTTGCACGATCTTTTAGACATGCAGGTTGTAGCATTTTGTTTTCTAGGTGTTTTAACGATACAGAAACAATTATCAAGTTGAAACTTGAAACAAAAGTCTATCAGGGAGATAATAGTATCTAAGGAAACAAAGAAAGATAAAATTACAGGCTGCAAGTACAATCTGGACATCATATGCATAGCAGACAAATGGTCCTTTTGATGGTCCTTTTGGTCACGAAAATGTAATACTGAGTTGGTAACACTGTATTAAATTGTTTAGGTGGTCTGAGCAAAAACACAAATTATCTGGTGAAATATTAAGACTGGCAAAAGTGATAAAGAAGTACAACCAGCAAAAGCAAAAGCCGACAACAGACACACCTGAAGAACAAAAGAACTGCAAAGACACAAACAGATGACTTATATCTCTAACCTAACATAATTAACTATAAGGTCATGAGCAATGCGATGTAGCCATTGCATTGTATTGCTGATCAGTGGATTAGTAATCGACTATCTGAAAAATCAAACAATTATCTGAATTGCAATTTAGCTAGTTTGCATTCTTCCGAAGATCAACCATCCAACCAACATGAGAACATATTCGGAATTTTTTCTTACCATGTGCGCGACAATAATACGGTCCACTATTGCCCTTGGTATGGTAAGCTAGATAAGAAGGAAGGTCTAGCATATGATTTTTTTTTATGCCGAAAAGTAATATTGAACAAACCATCCACATGGACTCGATCAAGGAACTTGACACACCCAACTCACAATCACCAAAATATTTCTTTCTAGTGCTGTTAGTGGACATTTTCAGCAGTGGTTTATTTTCTCTAATTGGTCAGGGCAGTGAAACGAATAGAAAAAGCAGATGACATATAAAGTAAGTAAAATAATGCCACATTGGAGGCTTCCAATGATTCCTTGGGCTTTCCATCTCCTGGCCTAGCCAACAAATAGCTACTCAGACAACTTCAAATAGCAGAAAAAAATCAAGTTAGGATTTCCTTCTCTCTACATATTTACTGCTCTGCCTTGGAAAGAATCACAGCAATAGCTGATGCATATGAGAAGGATGCCAATTGTTTTTCCCAACGTCTGAAATATGCAACTCTAAATGGCGAACAGAAAGCCCAGATTGAGTAGAAGACATGTTTAGTTTGTACAGTAAGTGCCTAAAAGAAGTGAAAGGTGCAGATTTTGCTGACGTATTTGTTTGCAGCCAGGCAATGCATCTATAGGACTTCAACTAAGCAAATCAACCAATCTGCCTGAGAGAGAGAGAGAGAGAGAGAGAGAGAGAGAGAGAGAGAGAGAGAGAGAGAGAGAGAGAGAGAGAGAGAGAGAGAGAGAGAGAGAGAGAGAGAGAGAGAGAGAGAGAGAGAGAGAGAGAGAGAGAGAGAGAGAGAGCAGCACCACCTGATGCGCTGAACCTACTCCACATCATCCATCGAGCCGCCACATCCAATATGCCCTGTTCTCCAAACAAATTCCCCAAAATTTACATAAGAACATGAACAGGAGAAAACATGCGAAAGAGAAAAATAAATCGAAAAAATCCGACAACGGAGATCGAGCTCACATGACGCGGCAGCGCCTCCATCCTCGCCGGCCGCCCCGCTCTTGTCGCCGTCGAGGCCGTGCTCGGCGCGGTCGTCTCCTCGAATTAGGCTTTCGCCCCGCTTTATAAATAAAGCCGCAACGGCCGAACCGATACAAGGTGGAGAGGAGAACCTCATACAAAGCAGATCAAAGAAAAGAAAGAAAAAACACAGAAAACCCCACACTTGCCACCGAAGACATTAGGGTGAGACCAAGTCGACTCGGGGCTCCACAACGACGCCCCCAAGAGGGTAACGACGCATTCCGCCGCCGTCGTCGAGACCGTGAGGTCTAGGGTTTTCACCTGGAGCCGTAGCGCGGGACGGATACCCACAACGACGCCCCCAAGAGGGTTACGACACCCGCAGGCATCGCCGTCATTGGCGCCGAGGCGCTGAACTTTCGCTCGAAAGCATCCGCACACCGCGCCCGAGAACTTAGCCGCCCGCTGTCTCCAAGATGGGATCTCCAAACACGATGCGGGGTTGCCAAAGCCGAAGCGCCGCCAACTCCGGGAACTCCCACGCTGTCCGCTCCACGCCATCCTCATGACCGAAGAGAGAGACCACCACCGCTGCCATGTTGCCCGCCGTAGAGCCATCCGCGCGAGTCCGCCTTCCCGGGGCCGCCGCCCGGCATCCCCACGAACTCGAGCCCGTGACTCGGCCATCACATCGCAACGCGAATTGGACAAAGTAGGAGGCACCGTTGCCAGCAGCCATCAGAGCACACGACAACCTAGGGGGGGGGGATCCGCCCTCCGCCACCAGGAGGTGCCCGCCGACCGGACACAGTACCATAGCCGATTCGGCCAAGATCGAGGCCCGGCCGCCGCCGAGGCCTCGATCAAGCCTCCTTAGCCGTGCCACTTGTGCGGCTGCGCCCGGGCCGCCGTCGCCATCCACACGCAACACCGTGCCAAACCTAACCGTGCCACCACCGAATCGCCATGCGCTAGCCGAGAGACCATGGGCGGCGCCGCCGCGACCTCACTTCTTGCAAGACGGCCTCGGCCGAAACCGCATACCGCCGCGAGAGAAGCACCCCCACCGCGACGCCCGGGGACAAAACCGCACCGTTCCCGACGCCGCCATGTCGGCTGGTCAAGCCCGAGCACTTTGTCGGCAACCTCGCGCTCGCCATTGCACTCCCGCAAGAACACCGCTTTGACCCCCCAAACGGAGGAGGATCGGCTTGGACCGTGTCGCCGGGGACCGCCGGAGCCGAGCCCACACGGCCCGGCCACGGCACCAACGAGTGGAGAGAGCAGGGCGGGCGTTCGCCGGAGCTGGCCCCGACCGAGGACCGCCTGTCCCAGACCGAGGCCCGTCTGGCCCAGATCGGGGCCCGCCTGGCCCCAAACTGGGCCGCACCGCCGGCAGCCGCCCCGCCACCCCCCTCCGCTGCCGCCCTCGGCCACGAGCCGCCGGCGCGGTCGTCTCCACCGCCGCTAAATCCGTTCTTGGATGAGAGCAGAGATCAGAGAGAAAATCGAGGGGAGGATGAGCGGTCAGGCAGAGGCGGGCTCCCAGCGACACAGCCAGGCGCTTGACGGCCTCCTTCCGCCGACGTCGGCACCCGCTCGGCCTGGCTCCCACCTACGGGATGCGACGCCCCCGGTGTTTCTCCTCCGGGTATGGTTTGCTGACACATCGGTCTGTGGTCGTGGTGTCGAACGGCGGAATTGGCGAAGCCCTTGAGACGCAGGCGTAGAACCCCTCGGTTACCCCTGCCGTGGCAGCGGACGGCCGGACTGGCGCAGCCCTCGGAGACGTGGGAGTAGTTCGTAGAGGAAGCCGGTGGAGCTGGAGTGCTGGACATTAGGTGGAAGGAGATCAAATAGGGGAACTTTGCTATAAGCTTTCGATACATAGTTACCTAGTCCTTCGACCATGAGATCATGTAAATCACTTATGCCGGAAGGGTACTTTGATTACATCAAACGCCACTGCGTAAATGTGTGGTTATAAATGTGGGATTAAGTATTCGGAAAGTATGAGTTGAGGCATATGGATCAAGAGTGGGATATTGTCCATCCCGATGACGGATAGATATACTCTGGGCCCTCTCGGTGGAATGTCGTCTAATTAGCTTGCAAGTATATGGATGGTTCATAAGAGATGACATACCACGGTACGAGTAAAGAGTACTTGTCGGAGATGATGTTGAACGAGGTATAGAGATACCGATGATCAAACCTCGGACAAGTAAAATATCGCGTGACAAAAGGAATCGGTATCGTATGTAAATGGTTCAATCGATCACTAAGTCATCGTTGAATATGTGGGAGCCATTATGGATCTCCGAGATCCCGCTATTGGTTATTGGTCGGAGAGAAGTCTCAACCATGTCGCATAGTTCACGAACCGTAGGGTGACACACTTAAGGTTTGATGTCGTTTAAGTAGATATGGAATATGGAATGGAGTTTGAAGTTTTGTTCGGAGTCTCGGATGGGATCCAGGACATCACGAGGAGTTCCGAAATGGTCCGGAGAATAAGATTCATATATAGGAAGTCATTTTCTAAGTTTGAAAATGATCCGGTGCATTTATGGAAGGTTCTAGAAGGTTCTAGAAAAGCCCGAAAGAAATCACCATGGAAGGTGGAGTCCCTCCGGGACTCCACCTAGCATGGCCGGCCAGCCTAAGGGTGGAGGAGTCCCAGGTGGACTCCACTCCATGGTGGCCGGCCACCCCCCCAAGGAAAGGGTGGGAGTCCCACCTTGAGTAGGAGTCCCACCTTGGGTAGGTTTCATCCTTATGGGAAGTTTTGAGTTGGGGTCTTATTCGAAGACTTGCAGTCAAACTTTTGGGGGTTCCACCTATATAATGAGGGGCAAGGGGAGGGGGCCGGCCACTCAAGCCACCACCTTTGGCCGCACCCCTTGAGACCGGCGCCCAAGTCCTCCTCTCCCCAAACCCTAGCCGCCTCTCCTCCACATATCTCTCCCGCAGCGCATAGGCGAAGCCCTGCCGGAGATCTCCACCACCACCGCCACCACGCCGTCGTGCTGCCGGGATTTCGAGGAGGATCTACTACTTCCGCTGCCCGCTGGAACGGGGAGAAGGACGTCTTCATCAACACCGAACGTGTGACCGAGTACGGAGGTGCTGCCCGACTGTGGCACCGCCAAGATCTTCTACGCACTTTCGAAAGCGACAAGTGATCATCTTCTGCAACAACGAGATCTAATCTCGTAGGCTTTGGAAATCTTCAAGGGTTAGTCTCGTGATTCCCTCGTTGCTACCATCTTCTAGATTGCATCTTGGCTTGGTTTTCGTTCTTGCGGTAGGAAATTTTTTGTTTTCTATGCTACGAATCCCATCAGTGGTCTCGGAACACGGGATACCGAAAGGTAGAGCATGAGTCATATGATTGATATGATGAACACTTTGAGTGTTCGCCATTGAAGTTACATCTTGTCTTGTGATGATCGGACTTGGTGTAGTAGATTTGGTTCGTGTGATCACTAAGACAATGCGAGGGATATTGTTTTGAGTGGGAGTTCATCTAGTTTTATTTTGTAGAATTAAAATTTGAACTCAATTTGTCATAAACTTAGTCTAAACTCTTGCAAATATATGTTGTAGATCATGGCGTCCCCATCAATCAATTTTAACCAGTTCCTAGAGAAAGAAAAGCTTAAAAGCAATGGTAGCAACTTCACAGGCTGGTTCCGTAATGTGAGGATCTTCCTCAATGGTGGAAATACGCAATATGTGCTTGATGCACCGCTAGGTCCCCCACCACCACTGCGGTATCCGAGGAAGAAAAGAATGTTTACGAGACTCGGGTGATTCGGTACTCTCAAGTTCGAGTGTGCCATCCTATGCGGCCTAGAGGCGGAGCTCCAAAAGCGTTTTGAGCACCACGACCCTTATGAGCTGGTCAATGAGTTGAAAACGATATTTCAAACTCATGCGGCCGTGGAAAGCTATGAGGCTTCGAATCACTTCTTTGGCTGTATGATGGAAGAGGGCAGCTCCGTTAGTGAGCACGTGCTCGCTATGTCCGGGCATGCGAAGAAGCTCAATGTCTCGGGGATAGTGATTCCTAACCAGTAACCAGCTGGGTATTCATCGTGTCCTCCAATCACTGCCACCAAGTTACAAGAACTTCGTGATGAACTACAACATGCAGAACATGAACAAGGAGTTACCTGAAATCTTCTCCATGTTAAAGTCTGCTGAGATTGAGATACAGAAAGAACATCAAGTGTTGATGGTCAACAAGACCACCAGTTTCAAGAAGCAATGCAAACCTAAGAAGGGCAACATCAAGAAGGGTGGCAAGAAAGCTGCCGCGCCTCCTGAGAAGCCTAAGGGTGGCCCTAAACACTGATGCGAGTGCTATTACTTGCAATGGGAAGGGGCCTTTGGAAGCGTAATTGCCCCAAGTACTTGGCTGATACGAAGAGCGGCCTTGTCAAGAAGAAGAAAGGTATATCTGATATACATGTTATAGATGTCTATCTTACTGGTTCTCGTACTAGTGCCTGGGTATTTGATACTGGTTCGATTGCTCACATTTGTAACTCGAAACAGGAACTATGGAATAAACGAAGCCTGGAGAGGGACGAAGTGACGATGCACGTTGGAAATGGATCCAAGGTCGATGTGATCGCTGTCGGCACGCTCCCTCTACATCTACCTTCAGGATTAGTTTTAAACCTCAATATTTGTTATTTGATGCCTGCGTTGAGCATGAACATTATATCTGGATCTTGTTT
Source organism: Lolium rigidum (assembly GCF_022539505.1). Lineage (NCBI taxonomy): Eukaryota > Viridiplantae > Streptophyta > Magnoliopsida > Poales > Poaceae > Lolium > Lolium rigidum. Next base: position 336,284,488 of record NC_061510.1, read on the forward strand.
AATGCAAGACGGTTATTCATTTAAGTCTGAGAATAATGGTTGTTCTATTTTTATGAATAATATCTTTTATGGTCATGCGCCTGAGAGAATGGTTTATTCTTGTTAAATCTCGATAGTAGTGATACACATGTTCATAACATTGATGCTAAGAGAATTAAATTGAATGATAATTCTACTTATATGTGGCACTGTCGTCTTGGTCATATTGGAGTGAGACGCATGAAGAAACTCCATTCCGATGGATTACTTGAGTCACTTGATAGATGCGAACCATGTCTAATGGGAAAAATGACTAAGACTCCATTCTCTGGTATAATGGAGCGAGCTACAGACTTATTGGAAATCATACATACCGATGTGTGTGGACCAATGAGTGTAGCCTCGCGTGGTGGTTATCGTTATGTTCTAACCTTCACAGATAATCTGAGTAGATATGGGTATATCTATTTCATGAAACATAAATCCAAAACTTTTGAGAAGTTTAAGGAATTCCAAAGTGAAGTAGAAAATCAATGTAACAAGAAGATTAAGTTTCTGCGTTCTGATCGCGGAGGCGAATATCTGAGTTATGAGTTTGTCATGCATTTAAAGAAATGCGGAATACTTTCACAGCTGACACCGCCGGGAACACCACAACGCAATGGTGTGTCCAAACGTCGTAATCGAACTCTCTTAGATATGGTTCGTTCTATGATGTCTCTTACTGATTTGCCGTTATCGTTTTGGGGTTATGCATTAGAGACAGCTGCATTCACTTTAAATAGGGCACCATCTAAATCCGTTGAAACGACACCGTATGAATTATGGTTTAATAAGAAACCTAAGCTATCGTTCCTGAAAGTTGGGGGTTGCGAAGCTTATGTAAAAAAGTTACAACCGGACAAGCTAGAACCCAAAGCGGAGAAATGCGTCTTCACAGGATACCCTAAGGAAACTATTGGGTATACTTTCTATCACAGATCCGAAGGCAAAATCTTTGTTGCTAAGAACGGAACCTTTCTTGAGAAGGAGTTTCTCACTAAAGAAGTGACTTGGAAGAAAAGTAGAACTCGACGAGGTTGTTGAACCTTCTCTCGAAGATCAGAGTAGCGCAGTTCCGGAAGATGTTCCTGTACAGCCTACACCGATTAGAGAGGAAGCTAATGATAATGATCATGAAACTTCGAACGAGGTAACTACTGAACCTCGCAGATCGACAAGGGAGCGTACCACTCCAGATTGGTGTGATCCTTGTCTAAATGTCATGATTGTGGACAACAATGATGAGGACCCTGCGACGTATGAAGAAGCGATGATGAGCCCAGATTCCAACAAATGGCAAGAAGCCATGAAATCCGAAATGGGATCCATGTATGATAACAAAGTGTGGACTTTGGTAGACTTACATGATAGCCGCAAGGCTGTCAAGAATAAATGGATCTTCAAGAGAAAAACATATGCTTGATGGTAATGTTACTTGTCTATAAAGCTCGACTTATCGCAAAGGGTTTCAGACAAATTCAAGGAGTTGACTACGATGAGACTTTCTCACACGTAGCGAAGCTAAAGTTCGTGAGGATTTTGTTAGCAATAGCTGCATTTTTCGATTATGAGATTTAGCGAGATGGATGTCAAAACGGTGTTCCTTAATGGTGACATTGAGGAAGAGTTGTATATGGTACAACCCAAAGGTTTTGTCGATCCTAAAAATGCTGATAAGGTATGCAAACTTCAGCGTTCCATTTATGGACTGAAGCAAGCATCCAGGAGTTGGAACCGACGCTTTGATAAGGTGATCAAAGACTTCGGGTTTATACAGTGTCATGGAGAGGCCTGTATTTACAAGAAAGTGAGTGGGACCTCCGTAGCATTCTTGATATTATATGTAGATGACATATTATTGATTGGGAATGATATAGAACTATTAAGCAGTGCAAAAGGTTATTTGAATAAGTGTTTTTCAATGAAAGACCTTGGTGAAGCAGCGTACATTTTAGGCATCAAGATTTATAGAGATAGATCAAGACGCCTGATACGTCTCCGACGTATCGATAATTTCTTATGTTCCATGCCACATTATTGATGATATCTACATGTTTTATACATACTTTATGTCATATTTATGCGTTTTCCGGAACTAACCTATTGACGAGATGCCGAAGGGCCGGTTCTGTTTTACGCTGTTTTTGGTTCCGGAAATCCTAGTAAGGAAATATTCTCGGAATTGGACGAAATCAACGCCCGAGTCTTAGAATTGGACGAAGCTTCCGGAACACCCGAGAGTCGCCGGAGGGGGGCACGAGGCCCACCGGATGATAGGGCTGGCGCAGCCCGGGCCTTAGCCGCGCCGCCCTGTCGTGACACCGCCTCGTCGGCCCTCCGACTCCGCCTCTTCGCCTATTTAAGCCTCCTCGACCTAAAACTTCGATACGAAAAGCCACGGTACGAGAAACCTTCCCGAGCCGCCGCCATCGCGAAGCCAAGATGCGGGGGACAGGAGTCTGCGTTCAGGCACGCCGCCGGGACGGGGAAGTGCCCCCGGAAGGCTCCTCCATCGACACCACCGCCATCTTCATCAACGCTGCTGTCTCCCATGAGGAGGGAGTAGTTCTCTGATACGTCTCCGACGTATCGATAATTTCTTATGTTCTATGCCATATTATTGATGATACCTACATGTTTTATGCACACTTTATGTCATATTCGTGCATTTTCTGGAACTAACCTATTAACAAGATGCCGAAGTGCCGATTCTTTGTTTTACTGCTGTTTTTGGTTTCAGAAATCCTAGTAACGAAATATTCTCGGAATTGGACGAAACGAAGACCCGGGGCCTATTTCGCCACGAACCTTCCGGAAGACCGAAGAGCATACGAAGTGGGGCCACGAGGTGGCCAAACCACAAGGCGATGCGGCCAAGGGGGCCGCGCTGCCTCGTGGTGTGGGCCCCTCGTCGGCCCCGACTGCGCCCTTCCGCCTACTTAAAGCCTCCGTCGCGAAACCCCGAGGCGAAAAACCACGATACGGAAAACCTTGCGAGACGCCGCCGCCGCCGATCCCATCTCGGGGTATTCTGGAGATCTCCTCCGGCACCTGCCGGAGAGGGGATTCATCTCCCGGGAGGACTCTACACCGCCATGGTCGCCTCCGGAGTGATGAGTGAGTAGTTCACCCCTGGACTATGGGTCCATAGCAGTAGCTAGATGGTTGTCTTCTCCTCATTGTGCTTCATTGTTGGATCTTGTGAGCTGCCTAACATGATCAACATCATCTATCTGTAATACTCTATGTTGTGTTTGTCGGGATCCGATGGATAGAGAATACCATGTTATGTTAATTATCAAGTTATTACATATGTGTTGTTTATGATCTTGCATGCTCTCCGTTACTAGTAGAGGCTCTGGCCAAGTTTTTGCTTTTAACTCCAAGAGGGAGTATTTATGCTCGATAGTGGGTTCATCTGCATTGACACCTGGGACGGTGACGAGAAAGTTCTAAGGTTGTGTTGTCTTGTTGCCACTAGGGATAAAACATTGGCGCTATGTCCGAGGATGTAGTTGTTGATTACATTACGCACCATACTTAATGCAATTGTCTGTTGCTTTGCAACTTAATACTTGGAAGGGGTTCGGACGATAACTACGAAGGTGGACTTTTTAGGCATAGATGCGGTTGGATGGCGGTCTATGTACTTTGTCGTAATGCCCAATTAAATCTCACTGTACTTATCATGACATGTATGTGCATTGTTATGCCCTCTCTATTTGTCCATTGCCCGATCTGTAATTTGTTCACCCAACATGCTTTTATCTTATGGGAGAGACACCTCTAGTGAGCTGTGGACCCGGTCCATTCTTTAATACTTGAAATACAAATCTCGTTGCAATACTTGTTTTCTTGTTTTCTCTGCAAACAATCATCTTCCACACAATACGGTTAATCCTTTGTTACAGCAATCCGGTGAGATTGACAACCTCACTTGTTTCGTTGGGGCAAAGTACTTTGGTTGTGTTGTGCGGGTTCCACGTTGGCGCCGGAATCCCTGGTGTTGCGCCGCACTACATCCGCCGCCATCAACCTTCAACGTGCTTCTTGGCTCCTCCTGGTTCGATAAACCTTGGTTTTTTCGAGGGAAAACTTGCTGCTGTGCGCATCATACCTTCCTCTTGGGGTTGCCCAACGAACGTGTGAAATACACGCCATCAAGCTCTTTTTACAGCGCCGTTGCGGGGAGATCAAGACACGCTGCAAGGGGAGTCTCCACTTCTCAATCTCTTTACTTTGTTTTTGTCTTGCTTTATTTTATTTACTACTTTGTTTGCTGCAATTATATCAAAACACAAAAAAATTAGTTGCTAGCTTTACTTTATTCTTGTCTTGTTTGCTATATCAAAAACACAAAAAAATTAGTTTAGTTGCATTTACTTTATCTAGTTTGCTTTATTTACTACTGCTAAAATGGCCAACCCTGAAAATACTAAGTTGTGTGACTTCACTAGCACAAATAATAATAATTTCTTATGCACACCTATTTCTCCACCTGCTACTAAAGCAGAATTCTTTGAAATTAAACCTGCTTTACTTAATCTTGTTATGCGAGAGCAATTTTTTGGTGTTAGTTCTGATGATGCTGCTGCCCATCTCAATAATTTTGTTGAACTATGTGAAATGCAAAAGTATAAAGATGTAGATGGTGACATTACAAAATTAAAATTGTTTCCTTTCTCATTAAGAGGAAGAGCTAAAGATTGGTTGCTATCTCTGCCTAAGAATAGTATTGATTCCTGGACTAAATGCAAGGATGCTTTTATTGGTAGATATTATCCCCCTGCTAAAATTATATCTTTGAGGAGTAGCATAATGAATTTTAAACAATTGGATAATGAATATGTTGCTCAAGCTTGGGAAAGAATGAAATCTCTGGTTAAAAATTGCCCAACCCATGGACTGACTACTTGGATGATCATCCAAACCTTCTATGCAGGACTAAATTTTTCTTCGCGGAATTTATTGGATTCAGCTGCTGTGGAGAGTACCTTTATGTCCATCACTCTTGGTGAAGCAACAAAGCTTCTTGATAATATGATGGTTAATTACTCTGAATGGCACACGGAAAGAGCTCCACAAGGTAAGAAGGTAAATTCATGTTGAAGAATCCTCTTCCTTGAATGATAAGGTTGATGCTATTATGTCTATGCTTGCGAATGATAGGACTAATGTTGATCCTAATAATGTTCCATTAGCTTCATTGGTTGCCCAAGAAGAACATGTTGATGTAAACTTCATTAAAAATAATAATTTCAACAACAATGCTTATCG
>NC_061510.1:336289885-336320150 GCF_022539505.1 Lolium rigidum
CGCCCCACTCCTCCTTCTTCCCCGCACGCTTAGCGAAGCTCCGCCGGATTCTCCACCGCCACCGACACCATGCCGTCGTGCTCGTCGGATTCAAGAGGAGCTACTACTTCCGCTGCCCGCTGGAACGGGGAGGTGGACGTCGTCTTCATCAACAACCGAACGTGTGACCGAGTACGGAGGTGCCGCCCGTTCGTGGCGCCGGAACCGATCGTGATCAAGATCTTCTACGCGCTTTTGCAAGCGGCAAGTGAACGTCTACCGCAGCAACAAGAGCCTCATCTTGTAGGCTTTGGAATCTCTTCAAGGGTGAGACTCGATACCCCCTCGTTGCTACCGTCTTCTAGATTGCATCTTGGCTTGGATTGCGTGTTCGCGGTAGGAAAATTTTTGTTTTCTATGCAACGTTATCCTACAAGTTGAAACTTCTAAGGAAGAGGCCCCTGAGAGTGTGGTGTGATAATCAATTAGATAATGTATTGCAAATAATCCATTAACATGACAAGATAAGAGCATCTCCAACAGGCGCTGCAAATTCTCGCGCGCTATACCGGCGATTGGGCGCGCTGTATACCGTTCGCGCGCGGTATAGCGAATTTGCCCCCGGCAGAGGCTGCATTTTGCAGCGCGCGTTGGTGTGCGGAAACGCACCTCCGCCGCAGGCGCTATTTTGCAGCGCGCGCGACCGTTTTTTTTTAAAATTCATCAAACAAACTATGAAATTTGAACGAAATACGAATATATTAAAGTGCGACGATACAAATGCGACATAGAAAATACTAGTACTACTCGTCCGACTACTCGTCGGACTCCCGATCCGTAGTCGGAGCTGCTCGCAGTCGTCTCCGACACCGGCGTGGACGTCGACGTCCAGTGGAAGTCGGAGGAGGAGGACGAGAGGACGACGGTCGACGGCCCTGCGCCTTTCTTCTTTTCCTCCTTCCTCTTCGCCGCCGCCTCGGCCCTCGCCTTCTTCCTCGCCGCGGACTCGGCGCGGCGCTTCTCGCGGCTCGCCTTCTTCGCCGCTTCATCGCCGCCTTCTCCTCCTCCTTCGCGCGTAGAAGGCCTCCGTGGCGGCGACGTCCTCCGGGAAGCGCCGCGCCCACTCGACGCGCATCGCCTCGTCGCGCTCGGCGATGAGGAGGCGCTGCTCCGGCTCCCGATGGCGGCGCTGCTCTTCGCGCGTGACTATCGGCGACGGCGGCGCCGGCATCTCCGCCTGCTCGCGCGTCCGGACGTCGTCGAAGTTCATCCGGCGGCGGGGCGGCCGAGGCGCCACGCGACGGCGTCGTAGGCTCGCGCCGCCTCATGCGCGGTGTCGAAGGTGCCGAGCCGGATCCGCTCCTCGCCGGAGCGAATCTCGGCGTCCGAAGCGGCCGCTCGGCCGCGCGCGGACGCCGCGGTAGCCGGAGGCGGAGCGGCGCCGCGGAGGCATGTCGCCGCGAGGCGGAGGCGGAGGCGGACAGGCGGCGGAGGTAGAGCGGTGGCGCGTGGCGCGGAGACGCAGAGCGGTGGGGAAAGAGGCGGAGAGACACGCGGAAGGCAGTTGGCGCGTGTCGTCTATATAGCGCGCGCGGCAGCGCACGCGGCAAATTTCCCGCGTGGGATGGCGCAAACGCGCGGACGCGGCAAAAAATTTACCGCGCGCGCCTTTTTCCCGCGTCTGCTGGAGCTTCGCGCGAGCGCTCGCGCGCGCCAAACTGGCAGGTATTTTGCCGCGCGCGCGTTTTACAGCGCCTGTTGGAGATGCTCTAAAACATGTGGAAATTAACCGCTTCTTCATTAAGGAGAAACTTGATGGTGTGATCATGACCCTTTACTCATGTTATCTCTAGGCAGCAGATTGTCTGACAAACAGATTAGAAACAATGGAATGTAACTTCGCATGTGATTAGATGAGACTGATGGATATCTACCACAAACACAAAATTCACAAAGTTTGAAACACCGTGAAACAAACACTTTTAGAATAGTATTTCACCATGTGATCAGGTTTTTCAAAAGTTTCATTAGCTTTCAAAAGTCAATTTGCAAATAGTTTCAAAATATATTTAGTATTTCCCTTGTTTTAAATCTCTCTTGACTAGGAATTCAGATATTTAAACGGTTGTCAAATCACACTTTTAGTTCAAAATCTACATAGGTTCTAAATTGTGAAAGAAGAGAGAGGAACTGACACAACATCAAAATAGAGCAACAAGATGAGCCACATGATGTAAACGTTGGTATAGAGCAACAAGTGGAGAACTGGTCAAACCAAGCGTTGATATACCATTACCAGGCAACATTGGGAGAAGCACACCCGCTAGAAATGCTTTATTTTGTTTCTTTGTTTCCTTATTATCGATCCGGGATTTATGAAGGATTTGCAGTACTAAACTTCACGGGCTCTCCTCGAGATGGCGGCATGGAGTTCATCTCGCCCTGGTTAGAAATTGGCTTTCGCGAAGGGAAACATCACCCCCACCGATTGAGGTTGTTGATGTGTGCAACCTCTCCTTAAATTGTAGAGCATGTCTTTATTAGAGGGATTTCTGGTGGAGATGCTCTAAACACTGCACCTCTAATGCAGTGTGCCAGTCAGGAATCACGCACGGCCGCACAGTCGGGTTGCATCATGTAAAAAATCTGACACGTTCAGTTTGAGATCAACTCGCGACGACGCTGTGCAGCGCATGTAAGTATATTTGCCCTTAATTAATTCCACTTGGTGATCCACCGTACCGACAGCATCATACCGCATCACGTTACATTTATCGCAGGACTGCCAGATTTGATGGATGGATACGATTACGTTGTACTAATACATTTTCACGGATACTTTAAAAATTTCATGATGATCAAAGTTTGGAGACGAATTGGGGTTCCCTCCTTTTCCACTGTCCGCAAACAGCCAACGGACTTGTCAGACATTTTAGCGTGAAAGAAATCACCACAATCTTCCCTCCTTTTCCACTGTCCGCAAACAGCCAACGAACTTGTCAGACATTTTAGCGTGGAAGAAATCACCACAATCTTCCCTCCTTTTTCCACTGTCCACAAACAGCCAACGGACTTGTCAGACATTTTATCGTGGAAGAAATCACCACAATCTTGTTGATCAGATGAAGAAAATAATGCCCGCTGGCCCTGCTGTGACCCCTATTGAACTTTTTCAAAATGCTGAAATATTATCAAAGTGGATATGATGAATATGTTCAATGAATTGGGTTCCACTGGCGACTCGACCATCTCCACTCATCCTCACTGGTCTCACTTTCCTCTCCCTCTCCGGATCCCACTCCACTACCGACGGCTACCCTCCATCGTTGTCGCAGCCATCGGTCCTCCTCGACCTCCCGTCGCAGCCGCCGATACATTCCCCCACTTCCGTGGCCAAAATCGATGTTCGGCGGTAGATGAAGGAGCTATCCCGCCCACGAGTTTTCCCCGCCGCCACCGCTACCATGGGAGACCACGGTAGGTCAGGTTGAGGTCGGCCGACAACTTCAGTTGTCACACTGGTCCCATACGCCCCACTATCCCACCTACACCTGTTAGCCATAAGTTTGGCTGGCAACCGTTTTTCCAGCTCAGCCGACCCGCCTTTGAGCATGGCATTGAGCAGAGCACCTCCAGGAGCTCGGCCTCAAGCTAGGTGCCAATATGCATTTTTTGATTAGATATGAGTGTGACCTTTGAGGTTTGGGGTGCCAATATCAAGTTGAAGAAAGTGGAGAGACACAAATGCGGCAGGTCATGAATTAACTAGGAACTGTTTTGAAACAATTTTTTCAAGCTTTGGGCCGATGATCCCTAGCTTTATTTTGCAAATCCTCCTAAACGATGTAACTATCATTTGAACTTGGACTAGCAAGTTTTATACGCACTCTTTTCCTTACCAGGGTACCCAAGAGGACTGAAAGGTTTTTTAGTGAGGCCAGGGCCGGCCCTGAGATGTCAGGGGCCCGGTGCAAGAAAAAAAAGGGGCCCTTATACACAAAATAGTTATACTACTCATGCCTGGAGTAGATCTTTATTATATTCCAGTAGCAAGCTACTTACACGATTCTCTTCAAATTATCAAAAACAAACTACTTATGGTCTTTTTGCTGATAATTTTCCATATACATGTACACTTTCTAAGCAAATATCACTCTAAATGTCATCTAAACATTGCAGCAGAAACAGAAACACTAGAAAAATTAGTGCATCTAATTAAAAGTTGAAACAAAAATACCCATTGGAGAAATAGCTTGGCATCAGCTTGCTCTTGGACGACCGTCAGCCATCCCCTTGCAGCTCGCGCGGAGGGCGCTGGCCCCATGCCCCTTGCTGCCGCGGCCGGCAATTCCCTTTTCCCCTTGCATTTGATCTCTCTTCTACCTTTTTTTTTTCTCTCTCAAGTCAAGCCTATGGGGAATGAAGAAGAAGAATGAATCAGATGAAAAACACACTAATCCAAGAGAGATATATAGGATTTACTGATTGTCCAAATCGAGGAAAGGAATTGTCGGGAATATCAAATTAGGATATCCCCCTCCATGAATTCTCTCAGAAACAGCAGAGAGACGCCCCATCGCGGCGGTGATAGGGGAAGAAGCAGAAGGGCCGGGGCGAGATCGACGATTGACTGAATCGAGACGCAACTATATGTCTTTTTTATTCCGATAGCGATAACTGCGTGGGTTGCCTGAGATTGGGCTGATTCAGTTAAAAGAATACGGAGTACTAGGGTAAATCCCAGCTAATGGCAATGTATGTACGTAACTGGATTGGGCCCCTAGCAGCCGGGGGCCCAGTGCGGCCGCACTGGATGCACAGGCTCAGGGCCGGCCCTGAGTGAGGCGGCTTGCTTGCGTAATATATTGTGTTCAAAAAAACGTGCATCATTTTTTTAGGGTACAATGTTCACCATTTTTTTAAAGATTTTTTAGGGCATTTTTTAAAAACCATAATATATTAAACGAGTAAGCCGCCTTATTAAAAGTCTTTCAGTCTTTACAGGTGTCCTGATAATAAAAATAGTGCGTAAAAAACTTGATGCCCCAATCAAAGAATAGATACATCAACTTTTTTATAGGAGGCCTTTACCAAATTATCTCCATTGCACCACTTATCTCTCAGCTCTGGGCCGACATTACGCGTCGAGACCCATTCGCGATCCAAATCCCAGGCCTGGTCGTGACCCGGCCCGCTGCAAAAGCCCAAACCATGCTGACAGCGAAATGTTTTGCGGCTGGGTGGGGTTCCGTTTCGTGTACTAGGGGACCCCCGTCGCTAGGTCGGTCGCCATTCAGTCCCCTTCCGCCTTCTGGAACGGCTCCGCTCGCCACCCCGCTCTCCACAGCCAGACCACACCACCACCGAAGAAGCTGCAATGGCGGCCTCCGACACCGAGGAGGGAGGCGCCCCCGCGGCGGGCGGAGCGGGGCAGGACGCCGACGCGCCGGAGCCGCGGCCAGAGCTGGCGGCGGCGGGCGAGCGAACCGCCTCCGATGACGCTCCAGCGGCGCCCGGCGCCTCCTCCTCCTCCGACGAAGGCGGAGCGGGCGAGGACGACGCGTCCGACTCTCCGCGAGGACCGGGGGCCGCGGGAGAGCAGCCCGCCTCCGATCACGCTCCGGTGGCGCTCGCCGCCGCTGCCGAGGACGAAGAGGGCGCCGTTGAAGCCGAGCAGGACGACGCGCCCGAGTCGGAGGACGAGGAAGAGGAAGTGCAGGAAGAAGATGGCGACGCCACGGAGGAGGACGAGGACGGGGAGGACGACGAGGATGCCCCGACGCACCTCCCGTTCGCGCCCACGGGTGAAGAGGTACACGGCTTAGCCTCCCACCTCCCTCTCCCTCTCGGTCCGCAGCGCGACGAGGGTTTTTGGGTTGCTTGTGCGGTTCCCATTCCCCACCGCCTCTCACGAGCATTCCGTCGAGCAGTTGGCGCCCGCCTCGAGGATGGCGGCCGTGCCGTGCTGTTAGGGGAAACTAGGCGTTCTGTATCCCTGGTTGACGAGGCGAGGATAGGCCGCACTGGGATACTGTGCTCGATGGCCATGCTGGATGTTATTAGGTTGTACTCTCTTGCCATTTACTGGGTGCAGCGTGGATTTCTGGGGAGCATGAACTTGCGTTTACTTACCCTTTTGTAAATTGGTCGTGCAGTTTGACTGCTATTGTTTAAATCTGCCGCACGCAATGAATCTGGCACTTCAATGTACGTAGTTTTAGCAGTTGGAGTTTTAGTTACCTTAAGCAACTACTTGCTCTGTTCCCCTGCCAAATAAAGCAACTAATCGGAGTTTAGTTACCTTGTCATCAAGATTTCCATTTAGCCAATTATAGTAACATTGAGCTGTCTTCATGTTCAATCTTCCGGTTGTAATTATCTGCAGTTACCTGATGACGCAACCACAGTTGATCCAAGCTATACCATCTCTCTTATAAGGAAGCTAATACCAAAGGGATCCGATCTGGAGAAAGAGTTCAGGTGAGTGCTACTTCCAGTTTTACTGAGCATTAAGTTTGTTTAGCAGAGAAGGCCGTTGTTGTTTAAAACCACCTGGTTTTCCTAACAATGTCTACCTCGTGCCAAAAGTGACAAGAGTTCCAGTTCTGATGACGGGGAGTCAACGCTACCTGAGTATGAGGATCAGTGGGAAGAGTGTGGGTGCATTCTGTGGGACCTTGCAGCTAGTGAACCTCAAGCAGAACATATGGTACTTATCCTGATCATTTTGTTATATAAGGAGTATTTCTTCAATGTGTTCTTCATATGTAAGGGGGTTGCTTTGCTATATGCCTATATGAAACTTCTTTATTGCTGCTCAGGTTTTTGCTGAGACAGATTACTTTGTAGCAAGCATGATGCGTGAGAGATTTTGATTGTCTTATCTCTATCTGTACTGGCTTTAGACAAGCCTGTATTTTAATATGATGTGGTTGGATTGTTAGGTCAATTAGGAGAAGTGCATAAGCAGAAAAAGGAGTTGTTAACTTTTGATTTTCTCAGGCTTCCTTTTCTTTTGTAGTTCCTTCGTGCCTTTTACTTACTGCACTGAAAGAAAATTGATGAAGGGCATATGTTATCTCTCAGGCTCTGAATTTTAGTTTTTTTTTTAAATTTGTTCTAGAAAATTCTGCAGTACAACTTAGGAACCATATAAATTAATGCTGGTGACAACTACTTGTAAAGTTGTAATACATGTCTTATGCCATATTAACATGCTAATATCAGCAACTATTTTGAATGAAAGAATGGCTCCGTTGCAGTAAGTCAAAAGTAATTCTGCTAATTGATCTAACAGCAAGTCAAACATACAAAAGCAAAAGAAGGTTGAGATCATCACAGTCATGCAGATTTCTTTATACCTTAGTAAGTGTGCATCTTTGCTGCTAACAGCCTAATATGCACATATATTTTAACTCGTGCAGATCGATAATTCTGTACTTGAAGTGCTTTTGGAAAACCTTCGAGTGGCAGATTCTTCTCGGGTGAAGGTAGAATGGAATTTTTCCTCTGCTGCTGCCTCCACTCATTCTGCTAAGAATGTCTTAAATATCTTGTTTATTTGAATTTTTGGTCTGTGCAGGAAGTTTGTCTTGGAATCATGGGAAACTTAGCTTGTCATGAATCTCTAGTTAACGCTATCTGTTTGGAGAAGGGTTTAATTACAACTGTTGTGAATCAACTGTTTCTAGATGATGTCAAATGCCTTTCTGAAGCATTCAGGTTGGATATGTTTGAGATTAAGTCTTCTATTTCATTTGCTGGACCAGAACATCTTTACAACTATTTTCTTCGCTGTTTTCTTTATTAGTTCTTCAGCAAGCTGTTTATTATTCTAGAATTGCAAGCTATTTTTTGTCATGAAATTTAACTCTTATCATGTGAAATAGATCTGACAGTTCAGCTCAGCACACGCATAATTGCTATGTTAATAATATTATTTTATGTTGTTCTTGAATTTGTGCAGTGCTGTATTGATCAGATAACTTATGAATTCAGTTTCACCACATATAAATATGCAAATTCCCACATGCAAAATTACGGATGCTTACAACGTACGTGTATACATACAATTGCACATTCGCAACTGATCACCAAGTCATTTAACTGCAGATGAAGTTTCTTGAACATACAGCTCTTTTGCACAAATATTACCATGTTAACAGTTTTAGTAGGTTGGTTTAATAATAATATGTGGGGATAAGAGCTAAGTAAATTTGGATTAGTTTTTATTGAGAACTTAAATTTCTATAGTTGACGGTCAAAACTTGGCGAAGCGGCTTTCTAATTGTTCAGACTTGCAGACAATGAGAACTTAGAGCTGAGAAGTTCTATCTATGCTTATCTGGCTTGTTGTTTTGTGCCTCATTTGATTTTGTCATCCATCTGCGCTGGAGTATTAAATTTTGCTTGTGTTGGACTCTTGGTGGTTGTAAAAATGTTCTTAGCATGAAAAGATAGTTGCATGAGTATTGTTGCAAAAGATTGTCAGTTGTGTATCCTCATATCGTTTTTCTTAACATAGGTTGTTGGCTGCCGCTCTTCGGTGCAGTGCTTCTGTTTCTTGGGCTGAAGTTCTTTTACCTGATGAGATTCTTTCACGTATGCTATGGATAATTGGCAATACATCGGATTTGATATTACTTGAGAAGGTACTTTACTGAATTCGTATATGCAATCTAACTTGAATTTTAGTGACTTCTATTCTATTTTAAACTTGAAATTCGACATATATAGATACAATGTGGTTGTTTTGTTCTTTTAACTTGAATTTTACGTATGGACACAATGTGTTTCTTTTCTAAGATTTCGTGTGGCAAAAATTATTTTAATAATGGTACACATGATGGTTGGGTATGTGTCTTTCCTGCTTAGTTCTCTTACCAGTTCATCATTTAATGATGTGGTTTCAGGAAGTTCTTCATCGAATTCTTTCTATTTACTATTTCGTCACCCTAATACTTGTCAGTTGTAATGGTCCAGTTTTATGCATTGCTATATATCCAAGTTATCCAGCCAATGTTAAGAGTTGTCCTTTGATTCAGACTGAGTTCCTGTTTTTCTTCCATGGACTTTGCCAATAACTTGGTTCGCATTTGTGAAAATTCTTCTCTTAGGAGAATCTCTGAAGTTTTTGGTGGACATTCTTTTGGTAACAGTGAAGAGCCTTGAGAAACATGTGACTTCACATTGCATATTTACAATTTTATCAAATTTTAGTTTCAGAGATCTCATGGTCTTTTATCTAGCATCTATTTGCCATCGATTTGGAATAACACTTAAAGTATAGAGAAACCTTCTATTTTCATATACTTTTACTGTAAAGTTTTTGTTACCTCTTATTCTAATATGGTTCGGTTGCAATTATCAGCCCAGACAAACTATCACAATTATGTTCATCTTATTATAATATAGTTCAGCTGCATCCCTTTGTATTTGCATATGTTCAATTGTTTGATTGTTTCATATGTGGATTACTGGGTGCAGAGCATTGACTTCATATCAACTGTCATTGATGCCCAAGATGTGATAGCTGCGCTTATCGACCCCATGCTTAAAGTGGGTTTAGTTGACCATGTTGTTGGGTTGCTAACAACTGAGATTGAAAAATCACCGGAAGAGAAGCTAGACAGGTATGGTGTATTTTTGAATTGAACTAACTTGAAATTCAGCAACATTTTCATTTCATAGAAGTTATCTGTTACATATTAGGAACTATTCTAGTCAAGTATTTGGTAATCTTTCTGTAGTTTAAGAATTAAGAATGGCCAACTTTCATATCTAATGAATCTCATCAACCTCTAAACATTTAGGTTTGTGAACTTTTTAAGTAGGCCTTCTTGATTCACGTGATTCTGGAATGCAGCGGTAGGAAAAAGGTAGTATTGCAATGCCATACCGTCCTGATTCGTATAGGATTGAATACCTCATGAATTTTCCCCGCAAAAGAAAAGAATACCTCATGAATTTGCACCAAAGATTGTTTGATTGCACCATTGGAAAAACATAGGACCTTTCCAAGGGGTTGGACTCAATGGAAATTTTACTAAATCTAGTGCGAAGAAATGCTTAGAAAATATACAAATCCTGCGTAGCAAATAACTACATAGGAAATTCTTCTAAGGGCCTGTTTGGATAGGGACATTTTCTGGAGGTTTATGATATTCAGTTCGAATATGGGCAAAACCCAAGTGCCCAAAAAAATCTCTTTGTCCAAAGAACCCTAAAGTATTTGGATCCTCAAAAGTTACTTTTAAATCCATTATGTCAAAGAGAACATTTATTATACTCCATAAAAGGATATCGGAGATTTTTCTAAATTTGGATGTATCTATATACTAAAAAGTGTCTAGATACATCTAAATTTACATGAACTTGCCGCATCCTTTTATGGACAGAGGTAGTACTATCTGTCTTCTAGTGCAAATTTTAGGTCCTTCACAGTCTTCTGAGATGTTGCCTTTGATGTTTTCCAGTAATTTGGTCTGGGCGTTATATAGGTCTTATATTCGTGCTTCAGTTTTTGAATTTTGAATTAACAACCTGGGACAAAAATGCAATCGCTTTACCTTTTTCTCAACATTTTTCAGGCCTGGTTCTCTTGATATGATCCTTCGCTTCATGGAAGAATTATCAGCCATACACAGTGTTTCAGAAGTGATGTCGTCGAGTGACCGGCTGATGAAAGTGCTAGTTAGCATGATCAAGTCACCTGATAAGCATGAGGTGAGCATTGTGCTACCAGCATATTTGATCACCAGCCAATCTCTTAACATCCAAAAATTCTGGTTTGAAATATTTTGGAAGAAATGCATGGTGTTGCTGTCTCGTTGGTATTGAATTGTTTCGGCTTGGTTAACTCCTAACTTTTAAGAAACACGCAGTTCCAAATTTTCAACTATCAGCAAATCGTGATTTTCTTATTTTGAAAATTTGAAGAAACACCCCTTACCTGTTTACTTTGTACATTTGACGAACTTAACCTTGCACTAATGCTTGTGGATCCCACCCAACAGCCTCGTCGGAGACCTAAATTTTTTTCACCTGAAAGTTCTGTAGATTCGTATGTACTAATGCATGTCCAGCATGGTAAATATATTCTCACTCGCAAACTCTTCTTCAGTTTGCAAAGTATTGCGCTTCGGTGGTGATCATAATATCAAATATTTTGACCGATGGAAAGCATCTGGTGCCTATGCTATCCCATGGTAGGCACATTTTTCTTAGCAATCTATCAAATTTTCGAATCAACTTTTATTTCCTGAGAAGTGTGTTGTATGACTTGAAATCATGCTTCCAATTAGTTTACAGTTATCCTATCTGTCAATTGTTTCAGATTTACCCTTCCTGGAGGGCCTGTTTGACATTCTTCCAGTGGTCCCTGATGATGATCAAGCTCGATATGCACTTTGGGGTACCTTACCACGTATCATGCCACGACGGCAAGAAACTGAGATGGATTCCTCATCCCTCGACCAGTTTGCGTCTCTCTTCTTAGGCAAGTTCACTCTCATCAAAGATGACCTCGAGAGTCATGTAATTGACGAAGAGAACTTATCATCTGAGGATGCTCTT
Source organism: Lolium rigidum (assembly GCF_022539505.1). Classification (NCBI taxonomy): domain Eukaryota; kingdom Viridiplantae; phylum Streptophyta; class Magnoliopsida; order Poales; family Poaceae; genus Lolium; species Lolium rigidum. The sequence continues at coordinate 336,301,439 of NC_061510.1, forward strand.
GTGTTGGGATGGACATCCAAATGTGTATCCTTTTAAAACGAAAATATAATTTGCTATCGCAATGATCTTCATGGAGATCTTGATCTTATTCTATATTTACAAAAAAAGAAAAACACGCTTCAAACATGTTGCAATGCATTTTTGGCAGCACCATCGCATTGTTTTTCCTATGCTACAGAACTATTTGTAACAGCTCAGGTCAATCTCCTTCGTCATGGAGAAATGGATTGAGGAGAAGTCTTCGCAGAGCAAACAAGATGCTCCGCCGACTGGAAACTCCATTGACGATGCTCGGGAGGTGCTGAGTTACTGCCACAAGGCGCTCCACTGACTGGAAAAACTCTACTGACAAAAGCTTGCTGCAGTTTGTAATCAACACTGCTGACCTGAAATTACAATATGTGGCTACTGGGATTTTGGAACGGGAAGTCTGTTAGAACCTACTGTCGTTGCACATAACAGTGATGCTGTAAAGAAATTATGGAATGGAGAATAAACTAGGGGCATGGGGTGGGATACGATTCTTTTGGGGAAATCCGATTGCCAAATTCGATAAGTTGCAAATTTGGCCTAAAGTTTTTCTTATATCATTTTGATAGATGTAAACTAAGACATGGATCCAGATATGGTTTCCATCTGTCATTACATTTGAATGTCAGTTTTCTTTATCTGCACTTTGCTTTCGTCCATTTTGCTTCCCATACCGTACATCTATTCGCTGCCAAACAGGATTTGATTCCTTGAACTGTATTATGCCTGTTTTGGTGGTTTATTGCTTTTATTGTTGATGCCTTTTTGCCGATAATGTTTGGTTATGGTTCGGCAAAACTGAAATATGAACCAGGCCTTCAAACCACACGCTCTATCTTCATTTTATTTCGCGATCTTTTGTCCCAAATTTCACCCGTCTCTCTAGTCGTTCCTAAAGTAAAGCTTTGTCGTCTCACTTAAAGCCATGTTTTTTTTTTTGAAATTTTCACGCACCAGTGCATTTATCAGTGGCTGCAATAATACTGCTCTTTTAGTGTAACGATTTTTTCAAGGAACTTCTAGTGTACTATCAAATATTACTGCCAATTGCCATTTCCTTTTAAGAAAAAATCCAATTTCCATTTCTTTTTGAGAAATGAGGATAGCCTAATACGTAATAGCCAAATGTATATACTTTTTTTTAGCAAAAATGTACTCATTTTTTGAGTGTTTCATTTCGTGAAAGACCGGTCCATAGATATTGGGCCTTACCGTCCGGGCCCGTATACGCCCGTATCAGTTCTGTCAGCCCACACAACTGCTACAGTATTTTCTAGACCCGCAAACCTCAAGGATGGTCTAGAAAAAAGAGAAGAAGAAAAATAGGTAAATGGAGGGACGCGCTCGTGGCGGCGCCGCGCCCCGGACCGCCATGGACTACACGCTCGCGGCGCTGAAGCTCTTCGGCTCCCAGCTCTCGGGCTCCACCACGGCGCCGGACTCCGAGGGATCCTCTGCCGCGCTGATGCTCTTCAACATCCGCTTCCAGCGCGCCTGGATCCAGGTCCCAGTTTCCCTTCCCCCCGCCCTCTTTCTTCCGCGCGCGCACCCCTCATCCCATTCCCCAATCCCCATTCCTCGCTCGGAGCCCTGACGACTTGCAGCGGCAGGCAGGGCGTGATCGTGCACGCGGACTACAGCACCGACGACGGCACCCTGTTTCTGGATGACGGCTCCAGCGTCACCGAGCTCCTGCTCCAAGGCGACGATGCCAAGGGCCAGACCTGGCGGCCAGGTTCGCACCCATCCTGCAAACTCTCTGTTTTTCTGGTCTTGTCTTCTCCGTTTTCTTGGAATACTAAATTGCATATGTAGTTTGATCTGTAACTTTAGCTGCACTTCTCCTCAATAAAAAATAACAAAATCAAATAAACTTTAGCGGTATGAGAATCAAGGAAAAAAATAGCGCGCTATAACAAAATAGCGTGGGTCTAAAAATACGCTATTAGCATTGCTATAGCGTGCTATTAATGCGAATAGCGCGCTATAGCGCCGAAATAGCGTAGCGTCGCCTCTCCAGATATGCTATAGCGTGCTATTAGCGTTGGAATAACGCGCTATTTTTTTCCATGATGAGAATGTGCCCATCTATGAAATTGTATGGTACAGTAAGTCGAATTTAACCATCCAAACCTAAATAGTATGCATTGTATTAGAGGCTGTTTACAACTAGATGACTCTATGGCTTAATTATCAGACCTGGTAAAGTAAGTGCTACTGGAGTAGTATTTTCACAGGCTACAACGCGGCTTTGTCAGTTCTCTACATGATTTCATTACTCTAGTTGACTGTCCTGTTTTGTGTTGTAGGGATGTACGTGTTGATAATTGGCGCATATATTGCACCGGACGGCAGTCGGCCCACAGTCAAGGTTCCATCCCTCCCCACAACACTCTCTTTGTGGTTTGTGCATACTTACCTGCTGACATGTGTTTTTTCACCCGTACACTAATAATTTGGTGTTTTCTTTCACTGTTTTCTGTATTGTTTGATGCAAAGTTCAGTTTTGGAATTATTTGAATACTTGAGAGAACACCTGCAGTTTCAGGTTGCCTAGCTGCTGGTTATACAAATTGAAAGGACAAATATGTTCAAGCAGCACTCCTGATTTTAGGCTCCATATCCTAAAAACTGAATCAGGTTTTTCATCATTGATGAAGTGTGCCAGTCCTAGATTTGTTGAAGTGTTTTTTTTTTGTTAAATCAGCTTTTTGATACTCCCTCCGATTTATATTACTTGCCATTAGTATGGATGTTTCTAGAACTAAAATGTTTCTAGATACATCCATACTAGAGTCAACTAATATGGATCGGAGGGAGTACCATTGTGCTTGTTATTCTCGTGGTATTACACTATGAGAAGAGATATCTGATGTACGGAAGGTTTATGTTAACATGTAAATCTTTGATTCCAGTATCTTGTACATGTTGTAAAGAAGTGATGGAAAATATATGAGAGGGATTTTAGTCTCCATGCGTGATGCCCATCATGCCATTGGATGTGCCTTGCCGTTGTGTCAGCGCAGCTTGCTGTGGCGTTTCCATGTGTCCCAGGCACCAGATGATTACAGCGTTGATGCCGCAACATAAAACTTCCAAGAAATACAAAGGGGGGAAACAATTTTGTTTAAATCCCCTTTTGTTTTGACTGTGTCGTTTGATTCTCCAGTGACTTGTGGGTTAGCTTGGATGACTGTTTTTGCCAAACCTCTAGTTGCCTGCTACCGTTAGTTTTCTCAATGCTAACCCATAAGCCAAGCTATGGTATCGACTTCTCTTTAACATCTGTGAAATTGATCGTTGCAGGTTCACAAGATAGTCGACCTCTCTGCGCAGCCAAACCGTGAAGCGATGTGGTATATGGAAGTAGCTGAGGCGTACGACTTCTTCTATGCATCTGCTGGCTCCACGTCATGAGCACATACTCTGCTCCTTGGTCGCCTCTGATGCTTCGGTTCAGTTTAGCCTATGCATCCTTTATTCCTGGAACATTTCCCTCTATTCGACTGTACCCCATGCATCAGTTTTTGGACATGGAATACCAGAGCTTTGCCACCAAATCCGTGACAAATTCGATTGGTGTATAGAATAGTGGAGCTCCGTCTTTGCCAAATGCAGCAAGTGTGGGGGTGTGGGTAACTGTGGGTGGAGGGCGCGATAACCACTGCACCATTCTACATCTTTCCCCCATTCACGGTGAAAGGAGGGCAATATATCTAGCATATAAATTTTTGATGGCTCCTCCCATTGTGTTTGCAGTATATGGGAGCGTTGCTCTTCGGTATTCAACCCCAACGACCATTCTTTCTCACGTTCCGCTCGGCAATGGTGTCCTGTGTCGCGGGTTCCTAATACTTTGGCAAGCTCTAGCTAGTTGGATTGGCTCAAGCATGCAAGAGTCTTGAAGCTCACTTTCCCCTAATTCCTTACAACCAAAATATAATCAGATAAGCATATTTTTAGTTTCTTGCATGCTACCTCCAGCTGCCTTTTTATGGGCTTGGTTGTTCATATGTAACATAAGTTGTTCACTCACGAGTGATGCATCAAAAATGCAATTTCGATGCCCCAACTTGCATGCATTTTGCAACGCTTGTGTTGATTTTGTTAGGTGTGCAGCGGGGATAGAGATTTGTAATAGAAAATCGTTGCATTTCATATATGAGGTAACACAACATTCTCAAGCCAAATCAAAATATTATCACGGACGGGCTGTGTGCATTATTCAATGACATCTCATGATTTTCGGAAAAATTATGATATCCATGGATTGTTGTTAGAACAAATAGGACTGGATCTAATACACAAAATAAATGATAATAGGGCCAACTTTGTTGGTCAAAATTTGCATGTGTTCTGTGCAGCTCCCTTATGTCAGCGTAGACAAACGCAAATAGGGAACCATTGAATTAGATGGATTTTAGTTTCTTAATTGTATCCTCCAGTGTAATTTTTTTGGCGGACTCCCAGTGTTATCCCCGCTAATTATCAGCAAATCATCAGTTCTTTCCTTCGTTTAGACGTGCAAAATTGCACACTCGCAAGTACAGCAGTTCAGTTCGCTCTTTAGCAGAGCGTTGGAAGAGCATGACCCGGTACGTACGTCCGGCCTGAAACTGAAATGCCAGGTTAATTGAACTTTACAGATTCCTGTAGGCCATCAAGTATAGTTGACATACAGAATAGTTTCAGTACACGGTCCTCTTAGTTGTGGATCGTTAGGCCCTCCGGCTCTCCAATGGAACACACGGCAAGTTGAGATGGCCTCGTCTACCTTCTCACCAAGCTGCAAGATGGTACAGTCCGGCATGAATCTCCAAGGCAGTGCCAGCCATCTGTCAAGTTGGCGAACCCAAGCGCATAAAGATCGTCGGCGGCGAAGGCGATGATACACCGATCTTCTGGGAGATCCGCTGAAAGGGGAAAAAGAAAAGTCAGAGGCAGTACAAGATGCATCATTGGGCTGATAAAAGTAAGTTGATATTACCATTTAGGTGGCACATCATCACCCTATTCATCCAAACAACCGTCAAGTTAAAGTAAGCGAGGCACTTCGGCATTCAACCACAAGGACCATCCTCACGTGGCCACGTATACTAATTTTGGTACGGCTATGGTGTCATGTGCTGCGGGTTTGCTTCGCCAAGCTCTACCTAGCTGGGTCGGCTCGAGCATGCAAGAGTACCGGATCTCAGTTTCCTCTAATACCTTAAGAACAAAAGATAATCAGATGAGCATATGAGTACATACATGGTTATCTGGTTGCATGCTACCTCGATCTAGCTGCCTATTTATGGGCTTGGTTGTTCATATGCAACATGAGTTGTTCACGACTCACGAGAGTTGTACATGCATAAAACAAATGCAATTTTGATGTCACTAGTCACAGGTCATGCATTTTGCAACGTTTCTGTTGATTTTGTTAGTTGTGCAGCGGAGATGAGATCTGCGATAGAATTAATACGTGCATCCACCCGGTCTGAAATTGAAATGCCACGTTAACTGAACTTAACCGATCCATGTACGCCATCAGTTACAGGTGACACCCAGAATAATTTCAGTACACGGTTCTTCTTAGTGCATTGTATCATGTGCATTTCTCCTCAATAAAAAAATAACAAAATCAAATAAACTAAACAAGATGTATCATGTGCTCGTGTATGGAGTACTATGCATTGTATTAGAGGCTGTTTACAACTAGACGACTCCATGGCTTAATTACCAGAACTGGTAAAGTAAGTGCTGCTTTTTTTTTTTTTTTTTGAAATGGGGGAAATATCGCCCCAACTTCTGCATCCAAGGATTACACACGGATTTTTTTATTAGATTATTCACAACACCTTACAAGAGCAATACAAAAGATCAAACTCGAAGTCACCTCGCTAAACCTACAGAGGGACGATGAGAGTGACAATTCACCAACTCACATCAACCAAAAACCAAATGCCTTCCCAGGCCGCCCAATAGCAGATGAGAAGCACATCGAGTCAAGCAGACTCTCAGCATACGCCAACGCACACGCCATAGAAGTTGCTACCGTCGTCTTCCTCGACTCCATCTTCAAGAGAGATCATCGCATTGACCATGTCAGGCCTGCCATCGATGCCGCCACGCCAGACGACTCCACCATCCTGCACGAGTCCATCACACTGTATCCGTCCCGAGACACCACTGCACCATGCTGCGGCGACTCGACGACGCCGACACAGCAAAAGCACACCGCTCCACCTCAGCACCACCGCCATCCGTTGTCTGCTCCAAAAAATAATGCCCCCAACAGGGAGAATGGCGTTGCGCGCCGCCATCGTCCGATCCGGGAGACCCGTGTCTAGGGTTTCCCCTGGAGCAGCCCATGCGAAGAACGCAGGCTGCAGAGACAATGCCTTCAACAAGGTAACGATGAAGCGCGCCGCCATCATCCACCATGACTGAAGTCCGGGCCGGCTTTCACCGGCAGCTGCGCCTCGCCATCGGGAGCTAGGCGACGGATCGCGAGATCCGCCACGGCTAGCCACACAACTAGCCGATCTCCTCCGGCGAGAGAGAAGACCACCACCGCGGTGCCACGGTCAGTGGCACCAGACGCCCATTGTAAGGGTATATTGCCCCTATGTGTGGTTTTGGTAATTAATGACAACCCCTATGGACTAATGTTTTCGTTGAGTTTATATGAAGGAATATTCCATAGGTACTACTTGTAGTCCATGTGTTGGATTCAAGTACGGATGCCATGAAGATAAAGATATACCTTATGTATTGGCATCAAGATCATCGATTTAAAGATATATATGTGATATGATCAAGAAGAAGAAATGAAGATGGAGTTCTTATGTGGAACTCAATATTAGCCATGCTCTAGCTTATGTGATAAGCAATGAATGATCAAGATCTTGAGTGCTTGATTCCAAGTGAAAATTCAAGTTATGGCTCTAAGTCAGTGTCATGATAGTCTCATAAGTTGAGCTATGCTTGACTAAGATTTAGAGCATGCAAGCAAATGAAGAATTCTATATACACCTCAAGATAGTATGATAGAGCATGAGAAGATACAAGGTTGACCAATACAAAGAGTGAAGAATAGATTCAAGTTTGGTCAACACATGAAGCATGAAGAATGTGCCACGAGAAGTCATGTGGTAGGGTAAGCCGTGTCAATTATGCTTTATGAACTAACCCATCATATATGTTCCCTTGTGTTGTCTATGTGGGTTAGGTATCTTTCCATGGGCATGCATCAAAAGTGAGATCTCATATAGCCCATGAGAGGATGACGTCAAGTGGTGATCGTCATCAAGGTTGAGTTGGGCAAGTTCAAGACTGAGCATCTCAAGAGGATCATATGCTTGAAGCTTGCCGTCCATTTTGGTGATAATGTACATATGAAGATGTGCATCAATGGAGCTTTCCCATCATGGTGTATGGGGGAGCATTTGTGAGTCTTCACGAAGCAACAATGATCAAGTGAGGCATTCCGGCTTGAGTGGAGCTTGAAGAGCTATCATCGAGATCAAGCGGGATGCGCAAGGCAAAGGTATGGCCTTGCTATATTTTCCTTTTACCGGTCTCAAGGTGGTTGTTGGGAGACCGGGTTATAGGATACATAGCCGCACTATCAAGAGGGGCTTTCGGTTGGGTAACTTGATCACATCGGCTTAGGGAGCTCAACCCTTTGCGTGCTTTGCATTCCATAAATCTTATTGCTTCTTGGTGTTTCTCTGTGTGAGGTTCTTGAACTTGTTTCTAGCTTTACAACAAGCCCAAGTTCATCGAAAACGGAATCCATATGCATCTTCTATTGCGTTTTCAAGCTTGGAGGTTTTACCGGTGTCTCTTTTATACATAGGTCAAACATTCATCTTATGGTTTTTACTCCGTGGGTGGACAATGATGTTTCTATGCATAAAGTTGTAGGGCTTGTTGTTCTCATTCCAACAAGCCCAAGATCATCAAAATCGGAGTCCGGACGCAAAAGTTATCATGGTTTTTGTAAACCATGTTTTCATGTTTGGCCCGGTGGCGCCGGCTGTCTCACCGGCTCGTCCGGCACAGACCGGCTCCCACACCGGTGCCAACCGGACGGTTTCTAGGGGCTTTCAGGGGCGCCGGTCCCTGGCCCGGTCTGACCGGCTTTCCCACCAGGCGGCCCGGTCCCTAGCCCGGTCGACCTGCTCTCACGCCAGGCTGCACGAAAAACTCCCAGATCTGCCCCAAACAGTCATATTTCGTTTGGCTATAAAAGGGGCTTCTTCCCCAACAGTTTTCTAGGGTTCTTGAGCACGTTTTTGACAACCATTGTTGAACCTCTTGAGCTTGCTTCCTCTCCCTTCCCTCCCATGATTCTTGCTCATTCTTGAGGGATCTAAGAGAGGAGATCTAGATCTACAACCTCCACCAATCCATTTCTCCTCTAAGTGAGGGGAACTCTTGGGATCTAGATCTTGGAGTCATTTGTTGATTTCCTCCATTGTTCTTCCTCTCTAATCTCATCCTAGCATTTGTTGCTTGGGTGGGATTTGACCGTGAAGGATTTGAACACCTCTAGTGTTCTTGCTTTGCATCATTGCATAGTGTTGAGCTCTCCACCACGATTAGTTCGAGTGAGAGACCGTGAGCTTGTTACTCTTGAAGGGAGACCTCCTAGTTGGCTTGGCGGTTGGTGCTCTGGTGATCTCTTCAAGGAAGATTGTGAAGAGGCCCGGGCTTCTCCTTCGTGGAGCTTGTGAAGTGGTTGTGGAGCTTGCCATCTCCGGAGCGGAGGAAAAGCTAACCATAAGGAAAGGGCCATTATCCTTCGTGGGTGTGGCTCGGAGAATAGGGTGAGCCTTCGTGGCGCGGGGAATCCTTCGTGGGACCTCCACTCCTCCAAACGTGACGTACCTTCTTGCAAAGGAAGGGAACACAGGAATACATCCTCGTCTCTGCGTGCCTCGGTTATTTCTATACCCGAGCTCTCTTTCCTTGTGATAGCCATCGTGCTTGAAGTACATATATCTTGCTATCACTTGTGCTACATATATCTTGTGCCTATCTTGCTTAGCTCTAGTTGCTATTGTTACACTTAGTTGAGCTTAGCATATTTAGAGTTTGTGCTTGTAAACTAAACGTTAGTTTAATTCCGCATTCTTACAAGACAAATCCGCAGGAGTTTTTAAACGCCTATTCACCCCCCTCTCTAGGCGACATCTCGTCCTTTCACCCGCCACCTTCCACCAGGTCGACGTCGTCTGATGTCTACGGGTGCTTCTATTCTTGTAGACAGTGTTGGGCCTCCAAGAGCAAAGGTTTGTAGAACAGCAGCAAGTTTCCCTTAAGTGGATCACCCAAGGTTTATCGAACTCAGGGAGGAAGAGGTCAAAGATATCCCTCTCAAGCAACCCTGCAATCACGATACAAGAAGTCTCCTGTGTCCCCAACACACCTAATACACTTGTCAGATGTATAGGTGCACTAGTTCGGCGAAGAGATAGTGAAAATAATATGGATGTATATGAGTGGTAATAGCAATCTGAATAAAATATGGCAGCGAGTAAACATGCAACAGAACAGTAAGTAAACGGAGTTTCGATGCTTAGAAACAAGGCCTAGGGATCATACTTTCACTAGTGGACACTCTCAACATTGATCACATAATAAAACCACTCTGCACTCTCTTGTTGGATGATGAACACCACTAATTGTGTAGGGCTACAAGAGCACCTCAATGCCGGAGTTAACAAGCTCCACAACATTCGATATTCATATTTAAATAACCTTAGAGTGCATGATAGATCATTGCAATTACACCAAGTACTAATATAGCATGCACACTTGTCACCATCACACTATGAAGGAGGAATAGATCACATCAATACTATCATAGCAATAATTAACTTCATAATCTACAAGAGATTACAATCATAACCTACGCCAAGTACTACATGATGCACACACTCGTCACCTTTACACCATGGAGGAGGAATAGAGTACTTTAATAACATCACTAGAGTAACACATAGATGAATAGTGATACAAAACTCATATGAATCTCAATCATGTAAGGCATCTCATGAGATCATTGTATTGAAGTACATAGGAGAGAGATCAATGATGACCCACAAGTATAGGGGGTGTATCGCAGTATCTTCGATAAGTAAGAATGTCGATCCCAACGAGGAGCAGAAGGTGTTGACAAGCAGTTTCGATGAAGGATTCACTGTAAATGCTCACAGACAAGTATTCAGGGGGTTTTGATGTAACAAATGAATAAAGTACGAGTAAGTAAAGTGCGAGAGTAACAATTGCAGCGAGTGGCCCAATCCTTTTTAGCACAAAGGACAAGCCGGTTTGTTTACTTATAATAACCAAACGTTCTCGAGGACACACGGGATTTTAGTCTAGTGCTTTCGCTACATACGGCTAATTAATCTTCATTGTTTTGATAAGTGTTGTGTGGGTGAACCTATGCTAATGTACCGCCCTTCCTAGGACTAATACATACTTGTGATTATACCCCTTGCAAGCATCCGCAACTACAAGAAAGTAATTAAGATAAATCTAACCACAGCCTTAAACTCTGAGATCCTGCGATCCCTCCTGCATCGATATACCAACGGGGGCTCAGGTTTCTGTCACTCCGGCAACCCCGCAATTGGCAAACGAGTACACGATGCATTCCCCTAGGCCCATAAAGGTGAAGTGTCATGTAGTCGACGTTCACACGAAACCACTAGAAGAATAACACCACAACTTAAACATCATAACATTGAATATTGCTCAACCATACTTCACTACTAACATTTAGACTTCACCCATGTCCTCAAGAACTAAACGAACTACTCACGAGACATCATATGGAACATGATCAGAGGTGATATGATAATGAATAACAATCTGAACATAAACCTTGGTTCAACGGTTTCACGCAATAGCATCAATAACAAGTAGAAATCAACACCGGGAGAGTTTCCCCTATCAAACAATCAAGATCAAACCCAAATTGCTACAGCGGTGACGAGGTGCAGCGGTGGAGACGGTGGTGATGATGATGAAGATGATGGTGATGGGGATGGAGATGATGTCCAGCTCGATGGCGGTGTCGATGGCGTCGATTTCCCCCTCCGGGAGGGAATTTCCCCGGCGGATTCCTGCCCGCCGGAGAGCTCTTTTCTCTCTGGTGTTCTCCGCCCCGCAGAGGCGGCTGTGGCTCTTCGCGACGTACCCCTTCTGGCTTAGGTTTTCGGGACAAAGGAGTACGCGAAGAAAAGGAGGCGAGAGGGGGCTGTGGGCCCCCTCCTCACAGGGCGGCGCGGCCAGGGCAGGGCCCGCGCCGGCCTGTGAGGGGGGCCCATGGCGGCCCTCCTCAGCTCCCCCTACGGCTCCCTTCGTCATCTGGAAAAAATAGGAATTTTCGTGTAATTCCCGTCAATTGTTGATCTTCCGAAATATTGCGTTACGACGATGCTTTTTCCGGCGGAATCCCGGCTCCGGTGCGCGATCCTCCAATAATCATGAATCATGCAAAATAGATGAAATAACATAAGTATTATCTCCAAATATGAAATATATCAATGAATAACAGCAAGTTATGATATAAAATAGTGATGCAAATTGGACGTATCAACTCCCCCCAAGCTTAGACCTCGCTTGTCCCCAAGCGAAACTGAACTCGGTAAACAGGACCACATGTTTATGGAGTGAAGAGTCGATAAATCAAATACGGACAAGAAGCATCATATTCATTCACACAAGACATTCTAGTAAACAACTTCCTCATATAACTCAACTTGAAACAAGTATAAGGTAATCACAAATAAAGGTGCATAAGAAATCATAATTGGTGATGGCAAACTTTGTTCTTGGTCAGAGAACAATTAACAAATTATACTTATCTATTGAGCAGCGCTCTCATGTTAAAGTTTATATGGCTTATCTTGCATACTCAATCATAATGATCATTGATAACTTTTAAAGCTATATTCATTCAGGTAAAACTTGTACTAAACAAGGAAGAATAAAAGACATGATGAAGCAAATCACAATATAATAGTTTGATCACAACAACTAAAATGCTTGCTTGAGATGGAGGGAAATAGGTGTACTGACTCAACATAAAGTAAAAGACAGGCCCTTCGCAGAGGGAAGCAGGGATTAAATCATGTGCTAGAGCTTTTTCAGTTTTGAAATCATATAAAGAGAATAAAAGTAAAGTTTTGAGAGGTGTTTGTTGTTGTCAACGATTGGTAGCGGGTACTCTAACCCCCTTGCCAAACAGACCTCCAAAGAGCGGCTCCCATGAAGGACGTTATCTCTACCAGCAAGGTAGATCATCCCTCTTCTCTTTTGTTTACACATGTACTTTAGTTTATTTAAGGATGACACTCCCCCCAACCTTTTCTTACACAAGCCATGGCTAACCGAATCCTCGGGTGCCTTCCAACAATCTCATACCATGGAGGAGTGTCTATTGCAAAATTAAGTTGCTTACTGATGAATCAGAGCAAAACATGTGAAGAGAGTTATTAATGAAAGTTGATTAATTGGGGCTGGGAACCCCGTTGCCAGCTCTTAATGCAAAATTATAGGATAAGTGGATGAAGCCACTAGTCCATTAGTGGAGGCTGCCTAACAAGACTGAAAGATAAAACACCACATACTTCCTCATGAGCTATAAAATATTGACACAAATAAGAAGTAATAAATTTTGAATTGTTTTAAAGGTAGCACATGAAGTATTTACTTAGAATGGCAGAAAATACCATGCAGTAGGTAGATATGGTGGACACAAATGGCATAGGTTTGGGTTCAGGTTTGGATGCACGAGAAGCATTCCCTCTCAGTACTGAGTCTTTGGCTAGCAAGGTTAATTAGCAAGCATAAGAGTTGAGGGAAACAAGCAAATATACATGTGATAGACATAATCATGTATCTTTCTTGTAAGCACAAACAATTTTAACTTCGAATAATAAGCTATGAGCTAACAAGAAAGGAAGACAATGAAACAACTATATGTATTTCTCTTTTCTACTTAAACCTCAAGGTGTTGTTGCTATTGACCAATGCTAAGTTTGCCAAAACCAAATAGATTAACTCAATGCTCCCAAAGTGGTACCAATACTAAAATCAAGATCAATCATATAGTAGAAATTGCAAACTAAAATAAGGTGTGCAATATGTAAATGATAAGACTTCTCATTAATATTTCATAACAATAACTCGCACCAAGGGATACATAGACAACCTAAAGGAGAGATACTTCCATACTGCAACCCATCTTATATGATAACTTCCCTACTCATGATATGACACTACTTGATAGTAAAAAGTAAAAAGGTAGTGATGATGTGATACCGCGGCACTCCCCAAGCTTGGAACAAACCAAGGGGATGCCAATACCGATGATGAATTACTCCTTTGGCGATGGTGGTGATGAATTCCTCCCGCGCTTCTTACAGATCTCCTTCAGCTTCAACTTCTCAGCTTGGCAATTCTGCACTAAGACTCGAAGAGATTCATTGTTATCTGAAGTTGGCGGTGGCGACCTTGTGATGGTGTTATCACCAGAATTTGACCGGATCAGAGGTGGGACGCGATTAAGATGGGCTTGAAGAATATACACGGAAGGAATACATGAATCGTCCTTGTATACAAAGCTTGGGCTAGTCTGCCCGTGTATCTGTCAATATAGTAGGATACGTGTCGGTTAGATAGAATTTGGCTCGTGCACGGTTGAGATTATTCCCACGTTAGAAAGTCTATGGACTATAAATATGTATCTAGGGTTATTGAGAAAGACAACAATCACGTTCATCACAAACCAATCTAGGCGCATCACCAACCCCTTGTTTCGAGGGTTTCTTCCGGGTAAGCATCATGCTGCCTAGATCGCATCTTGCGATCTAGGCGGTACACGTTATTCGCTTGTTCATGCGTTGCTCGTGCTTGAAGCCTTGTTGATGGCGAGCAACGTAGTTATCATAGATGTGTTAGGGTTAGCATTGTTTCATCGTATCACATGCTTTCGCCCATGCAACCCTTAGACGTCTAGCCGCCCTTACACCTATCTTAGGTGTAAGGGCGGCACCTCGCTTGATCATTATTTAGTAGATCCGATCCGTTATGATTGCTCCTTGTTCTTCAAGGATTAGTTTAATATCTGCATAGTTAGCCCTTACAAACGGGTTGAAGGATCCAGTAGCACGTAGGGTGTAGTTTGCTAGCCCTAGATGAGATGTTCCGGGGATCAACTTCATGTTGGTTTTTAGGCCTTGTCTAGGGTCGGTTTATTATCACCGTGCGTGGATGCCAGGCTCAATCACGCGTAGGATGTTCCGATTATGTGGTGAAAACCCTAAATCGTCGTAGGTCGTTTTAGCTTTAATTTGATCAAGCAGGACCACCATATGATCGTATACCTCATACGATTCATGGGTGGATCGGCTCCTTGAGCCGATTCACAGGACAACCTGAGAGCCGATCGAGGCTCGTATTTAATGTTTACGTGTATGCCATGCAGGAAACTAAGCGAAGCAAATCCATCACCTTCTCGACCGGGTATAGGTCGGGTGGCACGCCTTGCACCGAGCATCGGACGTGCGTGCCGAGGCGTTGCGGGCCGTCGCTCGAGGGACCAGGGCCAGCCGCGGTCCTGGAGCCTCCCGGCTCTACTGTGTTGCCCGTCGCTGCTCGCCGGTGGGTTTCTGACCGCAACACATTCTGGCACGCCCGGTGGGACAGTCTTCGACATCAACTGCATCGCCATCTACATCTGAGATGGCGGAAGGTACTCCGGTCACGTACGAAGATCTGACCGAGGAGCTCAAGAAGAAGTATGAAGAGGTCAAAGCTATCCTCGAAGCCGACCTCATCGGCTCTTTCCAGAGAACCCGCTCACACGGCATCAGGTGGAAAGGGTTCTCACCTGAAGGCGCGCTCGATGGTGTGGACCTGTCCGCCCCTTCAGAAGAACGCACCAGGTCTCGCGTCGGGAGATTAATTTCATGGTGGCTCATTCGCTGCACCGCCATTCCGAGAGCCTGGTGAACACTTTGGAGCGTGTCGCCCTTCGGGTGGTCCAGGAAATCATGAGGCATCAGCACTCTCCGTCAGGACCTGCTCTAGGGACTCACCAAGGTGAGATACCACTCCAGTCCCGACCACCGCTGCCGTTTGCGTTGGCAGCACCAGAAGTGCCGAGTTCACCGGCATTCGTCGTCTACAAGATCGGTGGTGACCCCAGTGATTACCAGTTCTTGTATGAGGCGCCTAAGGAGATCCCTCACGGGTACACGTGCACATACGTGCCGAGGCTAGCGATAGCTGGGCACTCACGAACCGGGCCGCAACGGCGGGGACTTCGGAACAGCGGGAGGAACTTCGGGAACAGACCTTGAGAAGCAGACGTGGCTAGCTAAGTATGCCACTCCGACGAACCTCCGGAGCTCAACTCCTGCAGTTGGCTCGGAGCTTGAGAAGCAAGCGTGGGCTGGCGAAGTATGCCACTCCGGCGAATCTTCGAGTTCGACTCCTGAAGCCGGCACCGCGGATCGGATCGAGTACAATCTTGAGAGACCAGTTCGTCATGGTGCCGAAAAGGAGGGCAATCGGCTATTCTAAGCCGTACCCCAACGAGTACGATTTGATCCCACTACCACCCAAATATCGGCTCCCTGAATTCTCCAAGTTTAGTGGATCAGATGGCTCCAGCTCAATCGAGCATGTGAGCCGATATTTGGCACAGCTGGGCACGATCTCAGCATCAGATGAACTACGTGTGAGGTTCTTCGCACAGTCCCTCACAGGATCGGCTTTCGGGTGGTATACATCGCTGCCACCAGACTCAATCCGGACTTGGAAGCAGTTGGAAGAACAGTTCCACATGAAGTATCACTCAGAGGCTTCCGAGGCTGGCATTGCCGATCTAGCACAAGTACGACGAAGCGCGGAGAAACGGTGTCGGAATACATCCGGCGCTCGGGACCGTTAGGAACCGATGCTATTCGGCTCGCGTGACTGAAAAAGAAGCGATCGAGTTGGCGGTGGTGGGTCTCGCATCACCGATCAAGGATGTGGCCTCCCAAGCGAGACTACCCTTCACCGGCGCATATGGTGCGAAGGCGTCGTTATATGAACGAGCGCCACCCGGAGGTGTACCGGGATAAATTCAAGCGTGCGATGGTCCTGGTTGAGGCGGATGAAGATGAAGGCTCTGCGGGAGATCAAGAAGGTAGCGGTGGCTGAATGGACTCGGGGGCAAGCCCCGTATCCCGCAAATGGGTTAAGCCACAAGGTCCTCCAAGAGGGTTTGACTTCGACGTGACCAAGGCTGAGCAAATTTTCGACCTCTTACTTAAGGAGAAGCGAGTTAAAGGTACCCGAAGGCCACAAAATCCCCACGGCGCGAGAGCTGAACGGAAAGCCATACTGCAAGTGGCATAACACGTTCACCCATACCACCAACGACTGCAGGGTGTGGCGTCAGCAGATCCAAATGGCGATAGAACAAGGACGTCTAATTTTCAGCCAGTACGCCATGAAAGTCGACACACACCCTTTCCGCGCCGTTCACATGGTGGAGTGCACTTACCCTGGGAGGTGCCGGCCAGGTTTCTCGTTCAACATCAACATGGTAGGACCTGTGCACCACCCTGGTAAGGATAGAGACGAGGGCAGCTGCTCTCATAACAAGGACAAAGAGGAAGCCATTCCACGCGATCGGCTCCGGCACTTCCCAAAAATCCTGGTTGCAATCAAAATGAAGGCCGATTCCATCAATCGGCCCATATTATCCTTACCATACGTTTTCCCTGTATTCAGTGTCGATCTCACAGGTGACGGAAAGCTAGGGTATGGGTTTACGTCGGCCGATGAGCTGGAAGAAGTCAACATTGGTCCTGACGGAGCCGATGATCAAGTACAGTGCCTTGGCTAACTACAGAGCCGATATCTGCAGTTACCTGACAGATTCGGCTCGGGGGGGCACCTAATCAGATGAACATGTGCGATACATGTGCAGTGAAATATTGGGGGCCGATAGAAAAATCGGCCAGTAAAAAAAAATGTGTACATGCGAATCACAGCCGATGCACAGACATCGACTTGAGAAAAGATGCGAAGACAACAGTATGCAAGTCACAGCCGATGCATAGACATCGACTTCAGAATGTAAAAAGCCGATGCACAGCCATCGACTTTAGACAAGTTCAGCAAAACATTTATCAGTTTACACAGAGCGGCTCTACTGAAGAAACGCGTTGAGGGCGTGAAGGGCGTCAGCACGCATATGATCCACCTCGGCGATCTCAGCCTCGTCGTCCTCGTCTTTGCCCGTCACCAGCTGACTGCTCAGGGCACGAATTTCAGCCAGATCGGTCTTCAGATCGGCTGTGAGGCCTTTTGCTTCCTCTTGAGAGCGGGCAATGAGGGTTTCCTTGTCTTGGATAAGTTGCTTGGTCTCCCTGACCCTCTCTTCAAGGTTCTCCAGTTCCTTGCGCAGGGTCTCGAGTTCGGCACTATTGGCAGAAGTGTCGGTTTTGGCGTCTAAAGCACCTTCTTCTCGTTGAGCCGTTGACACTTGTCTGCAATATCGGCTCTCAACGGAAGCTGGGCGTGACGAAGGGTAATTCTTTGACGAGCCGACTGCACCCTTGACCTGAAGACCGACAGAGTCACAGCTGGCCAAAGCTTAACCTGCAGTGTCACCGGGGGATAGGGCTGAATGTCTTCGAGGATGCCCTTGACTGCCTCGGGGTTTTCGACCAGGGTCTCAACTGAGGAGGAGAGCAAAGCCTTGAGACGCTGGAGTGGACCATGGACCGTGCTAGGGCTTCGCTCGTCACCTGCCTTGGAAGTAGCTGGCTCGATGGATTCAGGATCGAACGTCAGCAAGCTTGAAAGATCACAACCCTGACAGACGAACAAGAGCAGTATTAATATACAACAAAGAAAAGGGTAGAGCCGAGGGAGTGGAGTGTACCTCTCCCAAAGTAGGAGGAGCAGCCGATGTTGTGATAATCGGCTTTTCGGTGGACTTGGCTAGGGTAGCCACTTGGTCAGCACGCTCGTCGAGGTGGCTAGGTCTAGCGTGGCGGATGGCATCAATACCTCTTCAACGTCCCCGCTAGAGGTCTCATTAGTCTGCAAAAGAAATGGTGAGTCGATCCAAGTAGCAATGGGACGGCATGAAATATGAACTGGTGAGGCAATTACGTTTGAAACCTCCTGGCTTGGCGAGGAAACTCGTGGGTCTTTGCGAGCCCTTTTGACGCATCGACGCTTCACGCGTGATCCCGTTTTGGTCGGAGCTTGAGGAGCAACAGGCTCGGGAGTCGACCTTTTCCCAGAAGCCGACGCTAGCGAGTCCGTCTGACTCTGTGTGGTGGATCTCCCGGAGTTGCCCGGGTTTGAGTCCCTTTGGCTGGACTGTGCCTCCCCGCTGGAATTCTCTTCGGTGGAAGTCTCGTAAAAGAAGTTCAAGCATGTTGCGAAGGACTGGGAGTACAGATAAATTTAGTCAAGGCACGAGTCAGCTTACGTGCAAGCTTTCTTGGGCAGGAGCTTTGCGCTTCAGGGTCTTTCTGACAGTGATGACCCACAAGTATAGGGGATCGCAACAGTCTTCGAGGGAAGTAAAACCCAAATTTATTGATTCGACACAAGGGGAGGTAAAGAATACTTATAAGCCTTAACAACTGAGTTGTCAATTCAG
>NC_061510.1:336320250-336332891 GCF_022539505.1 Lolium rigidum
GAATCCGGCTCCGGTGCGCGATCCTCCAATAATCATGAATCATGCAAAATAGATGAAATAACATAAGTATTATCTCCAAATATGAAATATATCAATGAATAATAGCAAGTTATGATATAAAATAGTGATGCAAATTGGACGTATCAATCAACCACATAGCTACCGGTACAGCCCTTAGCCTCGATGGAGAACTACTCCCTCCTCATGGGAGACAGCAGCGTTGATGAAGATGGCGGTGATGTCGATGGAGGAGCCTTCCGGGGGCACTTCCCCGTCCCGACGGCGTGCCGGAACGGAGACTCTCGTCCCCCGGATCTTGGCTTCGCGATGGCGGCGGCTCGGAAGGTTTCTCGTACGCGTGGCTTTTTCGTATCGAAGATTTAGGTCGGGGACCTTTAAATAGGCGAAGAGGCGGAGTCGGAAGGCCGACGGGGCGCCACGCAATAGGGGCGCGCCCCCTGGGGCCGCGCCGCCACGGCGTCCGAGTGGCCTCGTGGCCCTCCTCTGGTGGCTCTCGGGTGTTCTGGAAGCTTCGTGGAATTCTAAGATGCTGGGCGTTGATTTCGTCCGATTCCGAGAATATTTTCTTACTAGGATTTCTGAAACCAAAAACAGCAGAAAACAGCAACTAGCCCTTCGGCATCTCGTCAATAGGTTAGTTCCGGAAATATGACATATAATGTGTATAAAACATGTGTGTATCATCATAAAAGTAGCATGGAACATAAGAAATTATAGATACGTTTGAGACGTATCAAGCATCCCCAAGCTTAGTTCCTACTCGCCCTCGAGTAGGTAAACGATAACAAAGATTCTGAAGTGACATGCTATCATAATCTTGATTGTACTATTGTAAAGCATATGAGATGAATGCAGCGATTCGAAGCAATGATGAAGATAATGAGTAAACAAATGAATCATATAGCAAAGACTTTTCATGAATAATACTTTCAAGACAAGCATCAATAAGAATTGCATAAGAGTTACTCATAAAGCAATAAATTCTTAGTAAAGGCATTGAAGCAACACAAAGGAAGATATAAGTTTCAGCGGTTGCTTTCAACTTTAACATGTATATCTCATGGATAATTGTCAATGCAAAGTAATATAACAAGTGCAATAGGTAAACATGTAAGAATCAATGCACACAGTTCACACAAGTGTTTGCTTCTAAGATAGAAAGAATAGGTGAACTGACTCAACAATAAAGTAAAAGATAGGCCCTTCGCAGAGGGAAGCAGGGATTAAATCATGCGCTAGAGCTTTTTAAGTTTTGAAATCATATAGACAGCATAAAAGTAAAGTTTTGAGAGGTGTTTGTTGTTGTCAACGAATGGTAGTGGGCACTCTAACCCCCTTGCCAAACAGACTTTCAAAGAGCGGCTCCCATGAAGGACGTTATCTCTACCAGCAAGGTAGATCATCCCTCTTCTCTTTTGTTTACACATGTATTTTAGTTTTATTTATGGTTGACACTCCTCCCAACCTTTTGCTTACACAAGCCATGGCTAACCGAATCCTCGGGTGCCTTCCAACATTCACATACCATGAAGGAGTGTCTATTTGCAAAATTAAGTTGCTTACCTGATGAATCAGAGCAAAACATGTGAAGAGAATTATTAATGAAGGTTGATTAATTGGGGGCTGGGAACCCCACGCCAGCTCTTTTTGCAAAATTATTGGATAAGCGGATGAAGCCACTAGTCCATAGGTGAAAGCTGCCCAACAAGATTGAAAGATAAAACACCACATACTTGTAGGGATTCGTTGCATAGAAAACAAAAAAATTCCTACCGCGAGAACGCAATCCAAACCAAGATGCAATCTAGAAGATGGGAGCAACGAGGGGATGAACGAGACTAACCCTTGAAGATTTCCAAAGCCTACGAGAGTAGGCTCTCGTTGCTGCGGTAGACGATCACTTGCCGCTTGCAAAAGCGCGTAGAAGATCTTGACGGTGCCACAATCGGGCAGCACCTCCGTACTCGGTCACACGTTCGGTGTTGATGAAGACGACGTCCTTCTCCCCGTTCCAGCGGGCAGCGGAAGTAGTAGATCCTCCTCGGAATCCCGGCAGCACGACGGCGTGGTGGCGGTGGTGGTGGAGAACTCCGGCAGGGCTTCGCCTATGCGATGCAGGAGTTTGTATGTGGAGGAGGGGAGGCTAGGGTTTGGGGAGAGGGGGCTATGGGCGCCGGCCTCAAGAGGGCAGGGGTGGTGCGGCCAAGCCATGGGCAGCCCCTCCCTCTCCTCCTCATTATATAGGTGGAACCCCAAGGGTTTGCCCAAAGTCTTCGAATAAGACCCCAACAGAAAAACTGCCTTATGGACGAAACCTAGAGGGACAGGGACTCTCCCCTTCCCCCTTTACTTGGCCGGCCAAGGAGGTGGAGTCCATCATGGACTCCACCCTCCCACTTGGTTGGCTGGTTAGGGTTTGTGGAGTCCCTCCGGGACTCCTCCTTCCATAGTGATTTATTCCGGATAATTCTAGAAACCACCTTCCATAAATTCACCGGATCATTTCCAAACTTGGAAAGTGACTTCCTATATATGTGAAAGATCGAGATGTCGCCTAGAGGGGGGGGGTGAATAGGCAATTACAAACTCTTGCGGATTTGTCTTGTAAGAATGCGGAATTAAACTAATGTTTAGTTTACAAGCACAAACCCTAAATATGCTAAGCTCAACTAAGTGTGACAATGGCAACTAGAGCTAAGCAAGATAGGCACAAGATATATGTAGCACAAGTGATAGCAAGATATATGTACTTCAAGCACGATGGCTATCACAAGGAAAGAGAGCTCGGGTATAGAAATAACCGAGGCACGCGGAGACGAGGATGTATTCCCGTGTTCCCTTGCTTTGCAACAAGGTACGTCACGTTTGGAGGAGTGGAGGTCCCACGAAGGATTCCCCGCGCCACGAAGGCTCACCCTATTCTCCGAACCACACCCACGAAGGATAATGGCCCTTTCCTTATGGTTAGCTTTTCCTCCGCTCCGGAGATGGCAAGCTCCACAACCACTTCACAAGCTCCACGAAGGAGAAGCCCGGGCCTCTTCACAATCTTCTTGAAGAGATCACCGGAGCACCAACCGCCAAGCCAACTAGGAGGTTACCCTCCAAGAGTAACAAGCTCACGGTCTCTCACTCGAACTAATCGTGGTGGAGAGCTCAACACTATGCAATGATGCAAAGCAAGAACACCGGAGGTGTTCAAGTCCTTCACACTCAAATCCCACCAAAGCAACGAATGCTAGGATGAGATTGGAGAGGAAGAACAAGGGGGAAAGTCAACCAAAGACTCCAAGATCTAGATCCCAAGAGATTCCCTCACTTAGAGAAGAAACGGTTTGGTGGAAGTGTAGATCTAGATGGTCGCCGTATCATTAAATCCTCAAATATGAGCAAGAATGGTTGGAGGATTCAAGGGGAAGAGCAAGTTCTTCAAATGGTAGCAATGGAGGAGAGAGAATGGGAAGAACTAGTTGCTCAAGGTGGAAGAAGGGCTATTTATAGTCTAGGGAGAAAAATAACCGTTGGGGAAAAAACCAGGTGAAAAACGGCTCAAAAACGAGCTAAAAAACAGCCCAGCCGGTTGCCAGGCCGGTTGACCGGCCTGGGCACCGAGTGGCCCGGTCGGCGGCCCGGACCGACCGGCCCAGCAACCGGACAGGGCAACGGCCGCGCTGGGCGGCGGATAAGTGGGAAGGGCGCGGGGCAGGTGGGCCGCGCTGGGGCTTGAAGCCCAGCCGGCGCAGAGGCCGGTCCGGCCGGGGCCTCAACCGGGCGGCCCGGTAGCAAACCGGCGCCTGGGCCGGGGTATCCCGCCAGGCCCACTGGAATCGCCCGGATGGCAATGGCGCCCGGGCCGGTCAGCGACCGGGTGGGCCGGCGCGTGGCCCGGCAGGCCGGCCGGCCGACCGGCTGCCCCTCCCCCCTTTTTTTCTTTTTCTTTTTATCCTTTTTCCTTTTTCCCTTTTCTTTAATAACAAATGCTATCGAACTCCGAATCGCATGAAACCAATTTTGTTTGGAAGATAACAACGAATGCTATCTTATGGAAAGTGAAAACCCAAGAAACTGTAGGAGGGGATTTTATCATGAATATAAAAGGTAGAACCTTATATCATGAATAACCGGTAAAATCACCCAACCTCGAAAACGCAATAGAAGATGCATGTGAACTCCGTTTTCGATGAACTTGGGCTTGTTGTAAAGCTAGCAACAAGCTCAAGAACCTCACACCGAGAAATACCAAGAAGCAATAAGAATATGCAACGCATGCAAGGATTGAGCTCCCTAAGACGATGTGATCAAGTTACCCAACCGGAAGCCCCTCTTGATAGTGCGGCTATCTATCCTATAATCCGGTCTCCCATCAACCACCTCGAGACCGGTAAAAGGAAAACCTATCAAGGTCATACCTTTGCCTTGCGCATCCCATCACTTGTTCATTGTTGCTTCGTGTATACTCACAAATGCTCCCCCATACACAATGATGGGAAAGCTTCATTGATGCACATCTTCTTCTTGATCATATCACATATGTATCTTCATACCGATGATCTTGATGCCAATACACAAGATATACCTTTATCTTCATGGCATCCATACTTGAATCCAACACATGGAGTACAAGTAGTACCTATGGAATATTCCTTCATATAAACTTCAATGAAAACATTAGTCCATAGGGGTTGTCATTAATTACCAAAACCACACATAGGGGCAATGTACCCTTACAATCTCCCCCATTTTGGTAATTGATGACAACCACAAGAAGAGGGTTTATATAATGAATATTAGAAACAAGTACGCAACTTATCCGAGAATAAGTTGTATACAAGAGGTTGTATTTGATATGGTCAATTAACACAAAGCTACTAGCCCATATCAAAACCGGCTCTACTCACACAAGTACAACAAATGCAATGGATGTGAGTAGAACCAATATATATAGAGAAAACTCCCCCACAATGTATGCACGTGTGATGAACATGAATTCATTGCATATAGAGAAAACTCCCCCACAATGTATGCACGTGTGATGAACATGAATTCATTGCATACATTGTCAAGATTAACCTTTGGGATAGTTTCCACTATATATATACAACCATGCAAGACATATAAATATGGAATGCATGAGAGGCAAAACACTTAAGCACAAACCAAGCTTAAGTATAAAACCATTCCCTTAAACCCTCTAAACTTCTCCCCCATTGGCATCGATTGTCAAAATGGGTGAAAAATTTAGAAGGCCAATATAATGTGAGTTCCTCCCCAAAGTGTGCACTTCTCATAATTTGGAGTGGAATCAAGTGCACATATCCAATGATGAATACTTGAAGGAAATCAAACTATATTGAGGATCAAAGATTGCATAAAGATAACATGGTGAAGTGAGCTTCAACAAGTAAAGCAAGCAATCAAAGATCCAATTGGACAAACAAAGATATCATGATAAGAGAGATATAGTGCTCTTAATAAAATAAGAAAGCTCCCCAAGGTTCGTGCACAATTTATAATGTTTGCATTTGAATACAATATGCACAAACATGGAATCCTTACTCCCTATACATCATTTAGAACACAACTATGGTAAAGAGAATATGCTTATCAAGAACAACTTTAGTCCAACAATTACGAGATATGAGTGCAAGAAGGAAAACAAATAAACCAAGCACTCATAAATCTCCTTTACCAACACCACTAAGAAACAAAAGGATAAAAGATGGTCGGCAAAGAACAAAGATATCAAGGTGATGGATTAATGCTCTTATGTATATAAGTTTCTAAAGTGGACAAATGATCCATAAAGAAACATGCACACACAAGAGGTTAACAAAATAGATAAGACAATATATCCAAGATGAAGTCATAAGATATACCGAAGGATGTTTGCTTAAGAAGCATATATAGCCTATGGCTCCAATTTTCACTTATGGTATATGAATGAACTTCAACCAAGTTAAATCTCAAAAACATCACAACTAACAATAAGGGAAGTAGAGCTAGTGGACACTCTCAACATTGATCACATAATAAAACCACTATGCACTCTCTTGTTGGATGATGAACACCACTAATTGTGTAGGGCTACAAGAGAACCTCAATGCCGGAGTTAACAAGCTCCACAACATTCGATATTCATATTTAAATAACCTTAGAGTGCATGATAGATCATTGCAATTACACCAAGTACTAACATAGAATGCACACTCGTCACCATCACACTATGAAGGAGGAATAGATCACATCAATACTATCATAGCAATAATTAACTTCATAATCTACAAGAGATTACAATCATAACCTACGCCAAGTACTACATGATGCACACACTCGTCACCTTTACACCATGGAGGAGGAATAGAGTACTTTAATAACATCACTAGAGTAACACATAGATGAATAGTGATACAAAACTCATATGAATCTCAATCATGTAAGGCAGCTCATGAGATCATTGTATTGAAGTACATAGGAGAGAGATCAACCACATAGCTACCGGTACAGCCCTTAGCCTCGATGGAGAACTACTCCCTCCTCATGGGAGACAGCAGCGTTGATGAAGATGGCGGTGATGTCGATGGAGGAGCCTTCCGGGGGCACTTCCCCGTCCCGGCGGCGTGCCGGAACGAGACTCCTGTCCCCCGGATCTTGGCTTCGCGATGGCGGCGGCTCGGAAGGTTTCTCGTACCGTGGCTTTTTCGTATCGAAGATTTAGGTCGGGGACCTTTAAATAGGCGAAGAGGCGGAGTCGGAAGGCCGACGGGGCGCCACACAATAGGGGGCGCCCCTGCGGGCCGCGCCGCCCGGCGTCCGGTGGCCCCGTGGCCCTCCTCCGGTGGCTCTCGGGTGTTCCGGAAGCTTCGTGGAATTCTAAGATGCCGGGCGTTGATTTCGTCCGATTCCGAGAATATTTTCTTACCGGGATTTCGAAACCAAAAATAGCGTAGAAAACAGCAAGCGGCCCTTCGGCATCTCGTCAATAGGTTAGTTCCGGAAAATGCATAAATATGACATATAATGTGTATAAAACATGTGTGTATCATCATAAAGTAGCATGGAACATAAGAAATTATAGATACGTTTGAGACGTATCACCGTCCCTGCCATCCAGGGCCGCCGTCCTTGGTGCCGTGGTCCCAGACCTTGAGGAGGAGCTGTACGAGATCCGTCTCCATCACCGCTGG
Organism: Lolium rigidum; assembly: GCF_022539505.1. Taxonomy (NCBI): domain Eukaryota; kingdom Viridiplantae; phylum Streptophyta; class Magnoliopsida; order Poales; family Poaceae; genus Lolium; species Lolium rigidum. The sequence continues at coordinate 336,327,456 of NC_061510.1, forward strand.
CCCGACGATGTCGAAGCTAGGACGGAAGGAGAGGACCGCGCCGCCAGGTTCCGGGTCCGCGCCGCCGCCCCCATCACCGCCCGCCCGATGAGGCCGCGGCGAGGAAGAAGGGAGGCCGCGCCACCAGATCATGGCCACACCGCCGCCGCCATCACCGCCCGCCCGGCGAGAGGCCGCGCCGCCAACATCCTCCACGGGCCGGGGCCATCCCCCCGTGCGGAGGCTAGCCTCCATCCGCCGCACCGGGGGATCACGCGAGGATCCCCGCCACCCCCATCACCGGCCGCGCCAGGCTTCGCCGGCGACGGCCTCCGGGGACGACGAGGAAGGAGGGAGGGGGAGGGGAAGACGGTGGCGGCGGCTAGGGTTTCCGCCCCGAGTCGCCCTGGAGGGGTCGACCCGAGCGGGACGTTAGAGAGGCGGCTAAACCCTTGAGCGGAACAGAGGCACTTGTAAAGTAAGTGCTGCTGGAGTAGTATTTTCACGGGCTACAACGCTTTGTCAGTTCTTTACATGATTTGATTGCTCTAGTTGATGGTCCTGTTTTGTGTTGTAGGGATGTATGTGTTGATAATTGGCGCATATATTGCACCGGACGGCAGTCGGCCCACAGTCAAGGTTCCATCCCACCACCCAACACTCTCTTTGCGCATACGTACCTGCTGACATGTGTTTTTTCGTCAGTACACTGATAATTTGGGGTTTTCTTTTAGTGCTTTGTGTATTGTTTGATTCAAAGTTCAGTTTTGGAATTATTTGAATACTTGAGAGAACACCTACAGTTTCAGGTTGCCTAGCTACCGGTTATACAAATTGAAAGGAAAAATATGTTCAAGTAGTACTCCTGATTTTAGGCTCCATATCCTAAAAACTGAATCAGATTTTCCATCATTGATGAAGTGTGCCAGTCCTAGATTTGTTGAAGTGTTTTTTTTTGTTAAATCAGCTTTTTAATACCATTGTGCTTGTTATTCTCTGGTAATACATTATGAGAAGAGATATCTGATGTACAGAAGGTTTACATTAACATGTAAATCTTTGATTCCAGTATCTTGTACATGTTGTAAAGAAGTAATGGATAATATACGAGAGGGATTTTAGTCTCCATGCGTGAGGCCCATCATGCCATTGGATGCGACTTGCCGTTGTGTCAGCCAGGGGCGGAGCCAACAGGGTGGCGGTTCCATCCTAAGATTATTTGGCCCAACCCATATGTCTTATATAAAAAATATGGAAAAAAATAAAAAAGCCCAGCCAAAGTAAGGTCTGCCCCATCCTAATAAAATGGGCTAGATTCGCCACTAGTGTCAGCGCGGCTTGCTATGGCGTTTCCATGTGTCCCAGGCACCGGATGATTACAGCATTGATGCTGCAACATAAAACTTCCAAGAAATACAAAGGGGGGAAACAATTTTGTTTAGATCCCCTTTTGTTTTTGAGTCTGCGTCATTTGATTCTCCAGTGACTTGCATCATATTCCCTAAACTCTTTCTTGCCACTTTTTTTGACTTATGCACGCGAAGCAAGACTGTGTTTTGCCAAACCTCTAGTTGCCTGCTACCTTTAGTTTTCTCAATGCTAACCCATAAGCCAAGCTTTGGTATCGACGTCTCTTTAACATCTGTGAACTTGTTCGTTGCAGGTGCACAAAATAGTCGACCTCTCTGCGCAGCCAAACCGTGAAGCGATGTGGTATATGGAAGTAGCTGAGGCGTACGTACGATTTCTTCTATGCGTCTGCTGGCTCCCCGTCATGAGCACATGCTCTGCTCCTTGGTTGCCTCTGATGATTCGGTTCAGTTTAGCCTATGCATCTTTTGTTCCTGGAATGTTTCCCTCTATTCAACTGTACCCCGTGCATCAGTTTTTGGACATGGAATTCCAGAGCTTGCCACCAAATCCGTGACAAATTCTGATTGTTGTATAGAATAGCGGAGCTCCGTCTTTGCCAAATGCAGCAAGTGGGTGTGTGCAACTGTGGGTGGAGGGTGCGATAACCTCTGAACATTTATACAAATGTTTTGTTTTGCGAAAATTTCCACCGTTATGTTAATAATCATTGCAACAGAGTACAAAAGGGCAAGCAAAGTTGGAAGACAAAATCAATTTTTGGTGCTCCCTCTGTCCCATAATTGAGGATCTTAGCATACTCCGCACAATACAACAACAACAAAAACAACAACCAAACCTTTCAGTCCCAAACAAGTTGGGGTAGGCTAGAGTTGAAACCCATAAGATTTCAAAGCCAAGTCATGGTTCCGGAACGTGGATAGCTAACTTCCACGCACCCCTGTCCATGGCTAAATCTTTGTCGATATTCCAAACCTTCAGATCTCTCTTAACGGACTCCTCCCATGTCAAGTTTGGTCTACCACGACCCCTCTTAACATTCTCAGCACGCTCTATCCGTCCGCTATGCACTGGCGTTACCGGAGGCCTCCGTTGGATATGTCCAAACCATCTGAGACGATGTTGAGCCGACTTCTCTTCAATCGGTGCTACCCCAACTCTCTCCCATATATCGTCATTCCGTACCCGATCCTTTCTTGTGTGGCCACATATCCATCTCAACATGCGCATCTCTGCTACACCTAACTGTTGAATATGTCGTCTCTTCGTTGGCCAACACTCCGCGCCATACAACATCGTAGGTCGGATAGTTGTCCTATAAAACCTGCCTTTTAGCTTTTGTGGCACTCTCTTGTCACAGAGTACGCCAGAAGCTTGGTGCCACTTTATCCAACCAGCCTTGATTCGGTGGCCCACATCTTCATCGATATCGCCATCCTTCTGCAACATGGATCCCAAATATCGAAATGTGTCTCCCTCCGGTACCACCTGCCCATCAAGGTTAACCTCTCCCTCCTCGTGCCTAGTAGAACTGAAACTGCACTTCATGTATTCAGTTTTAGATCTACTAAGCCTAAAACCTTTCGATTCTAGAGTTCGCCTCCACAACTCTAACTTTCTATTAACCCCCATTCGGCTATCATCGACTAGCACCACATCATCCGCAAAGAGCATACGCCATGGGATATCTCCTTGTATATCCCTTGTGACCTCATCCATCACCAAATCAAAAAGATAAGGGCTCAAAGTTGACCCTTGGTGTAGCCCTATTCTAATTGGAAAGTCATCAGTGTCGCCATCACTTGTTCGAACACTTGTCATAACATTATCATACATATCCCTGATGAGGGTAATGCACTTTATTGGGACTTTGTGTTTCTCCAAGGCCCACCACATGACATTCCGAGGTATCTTATCATAGGCCTTATCCAAATCAATGAACACCGTATGAAGGTCCTTCTTTTGCTCCCTGTATCTCTCCATCAGCTGTTGTACCAAGAAGATGGCTTCCATGGTAGACCTCCCAGGCATGAAACCAAAATGGTTTTTGGTCACGTTTGTCAACCTTCTTAAGCGGTGCTTAGTGACTCTCTGTAACATCCCAAGTTTTAATAAAAAGAACAAGAGAGAGATTTCCAGAATCCAAAAATCAGAACCAACAAAAACTTTTTCTCATCATATAGGACTATGCATATAGCTCACCTTGGTAAATTATTTGAGTGTGCTTTTGCCATGATGCTTGCTTATGTGTTCTCTCTCACTCTAAAACCCTAGCAATGATCTCTTGATCATCCAAAGTCAACTAAAAAGAAAATAGGAAAGATTTGCTAAAAATCAATTTCACACACACATATGGCCTATGCCATTTTTACAAATCTTTAATCTAGACCAATTTGGTTTGCACCATTAGTTGTAAATGGATGCTAAACACTTATTAACACTTTTGGAAACAATCAAACTCAATTCAAATCAAATTTGAATCAAATTTGTGATCACATGTGATTATGGTCATATGTGACAATTTCAGCAGGATACCCACTTTGAGCCCCTGGTTTTCAACTTTCTCTTTCTACACTTGGCCAAATCTTTGCACCTATTCCAAGATCTCATCAAGGACTACAACTTTGCTCAAGGGACCCACCTCTAACTCTGTCTCAAATTCAAATGGCAAGCAAGCAAAGTCAGGACTTTGAAACATATGTAAGATCATGTGCAAAATATGATTTTGCATCTCAACACCATTTTGACCACCACCACCTCCATTCTACTTCTCTAATTATATGTTTACACTCCACCAAAAATCTTTTCAAATTTCAAAAATCTTTTTCTTGCGGGCATTACAACAAACACCTTGCAGGGCGGGATCAAAATTGAAGCCCATGCTGAGTTTTCACCTTGGACTTGGTCCAACTCTGGCCACCCCTGCACTTCTGGAGCCTCCACTCACCTCACTGCATCCTCTCACTCACCTGCCCAGCACTGGAGAGGCTCAACTTGGCCAGAACATGCCATGCCGTGGCATGGCATGAGCTCACCATGCCACTCCTCTCTCTGGTCACCTCACCACTGCCCCACCATGTCTTCTAGCTCCCTCTCACCCTCCTGATCAAGCGAGACACCAGACTCGACGAAATCGTGCACCGCATTGACCGGAACAAGACGCGCCCAGACGTGCCAGTGACGCGCACGCGCACGCCAGAGCGCGCACGGCGAACGCCACGGGCACGCCAGGACTGACGTCGCCCCGACGCACCTCGCCACCACTCACCTGCTCCGCTCGCCAGTAGACACGCCAAGACACCAGGAGACCCGCAGACATCGTCGTTTGACCGCAGGAACGCCGTGGCCATCGTCATCGTCGACGCGACGCGCCACGGGCCTGCAAGCTCTCGTCAACCTCACCATCGCCTCAGACCCTCGTCTTCACCGCCATCACGCGCGTCAGCTTCGCCAGGACGCCAGCAATCGTACGCGCCCATCCCTTGCCTCTTCGTCGCCCTGGAACGACGACGAAGACGACGACCCTAGCTCCGCCCCACGGCCACCTCCCGCTCCTATAAAAGGAGGGCTCCTCCCACTCAATTGAGCACGCCAACTTCTTCCCCTCCTTACCACAGCTCTCCTCGACCTCTCAATTGAATCGATTAGCCACCCCACAGTCGCAATTGCAAGATCGCCGCAGCCGCCAGTACACGGAGTTCGTCGGAGCAGGAGGCCACCCCAGGACACGCCGCTGCTACTAGGGAGATCCTCGTCCTCGACAACGACGCGGCGCACCACTCCGACGCTCGCCGGAGCTCCGACGAGCTCGCCGACCCCCTACCTCCGCCTCCCGTAAGTCCCAGTCTCGCCGGAGAAGACGACCATCCTCGGCCGTCGATCTCGCGTCTAATCGCACGGCTCTCCTCTCCCCGTACCGCTTCGGTCGTTATGACCCGCTGACGCATGGGACCTGCCGTCAGACGGCCTGCTCGCGCTGGACGCGAAGTGGGCCGGCCCAAACTCTTTTTCTCTCTGCAGCCCAACTAGTTTCCCGCGCGAGCCCACCAGTTTGAATTCAAATTTTCCAGAGTAGATAGAATATGC
>NC_061510.1:336332991-336418119 GCF_022539505.1 Lolium rigidum
CCACTCCTCTCTCTGGTCACCTCACCACTGCCCCACCATGTCTTCTAGCTCCCTCACCTGCCCAGCACTGGAGAGGCTCAACTTGGCCAGAACATGCCATGCCGTGGCATGGCATGAGCTCACCATGCCACTCCTCTCTCTGGTCACCTCACCACTACCCCACCATGTTTTCTAGCTCCCTCTCACCCTCCTGATCAAGCCAGACACCAGACTCGACGAAATCGTGCACCGCATTGACCGGAACAAGACGCGCCCAGACGTGCCAGTGACGCGCACGCGCACGCCAGAGCGCGCACGGCGAACGCCACGGGCACGCAGGACTGACGTCGCCCCGACGCACCTCGCCACCACTCACCTGCTCCGCTCGCCAGTAGACACGCCAGGACACCAGGAGACCCGCAGACATCGTCGTTTGACCGCAGGAACGCCGTGGCCATCGTCATCGTCGACGCGACGCGCCACGGGCCTGCAAGCTCTCGTCAACCTCACCATCGCCTCAGACCCTCGTCTTCACCGCCATCACGCGCGTCAGCTTCGCCAGGACGCCAGCAATCGTACGCGCCCATCCCTTGCCTCTTCGCCGCCCTGGAACGATGACGGAGACGACGACCCTAGCTCCGCCCCACGGCCACCTCCCGCTCCTATAAAAGGAGGGCTCCTCCCACTCAATTGAGCACGCCAACTTCTTCCCCTCCTCACCACAGCTCTCCTCGACCTCTCAATTGAATCGATTAGCCACCCCACAGTCGCAATTGCAAGATCGCCGCCGCCGCCAGTGCACGGAGTTCGCCGGAGCAGGAGGCCACCCCAGGACACGCCGCTGCTACCAGGGAGATCCTCGTCCTCGACAACGACGCGGCGCACCACTCCGACGCTCGCCGGAGCTCCGACGAGCTCGCCAACCCCTACCTCCGCCTCCCGTAAGTCCCAGTCTCGCCGGAGAAGACGACCATCCTCGGCCGTCGATCTCGCGTCTAATCGCACGGCTCTCCTCTCCCCGTACCGCTTCGGTCGTTATGACCCGCTGACGCGTGGGACCTGCCGTCAGACGGCCTGCTCGCGCTGGACGCGAAGTGGGCCGGCCCAAATCCTTTTTCTCTCTGCAGCCCAGCTAGTTTCCCGCGCGAGCCCACTAGTTTGAATTCAAATTTTCCAGAATAGATGAAATATGCAATCTGATGCTAACTTTGAAATTTAATAGGGACAAATCTACTCGGCCAAACTTTACAAATTTTATATCTCTGGAAAGCTTAGGATTTTCTCTACACAATGCCACTGGTTTGAACCCTAGATCTATTGTAGAATTAAAGTGAGAAAATAAACAAGGCAGGGACTTTTCTGCCTTAGATTAATTCTTAAAAATCCACCAAAAATGCGTTTGAGTTGATTCCAACTCCTATAATTCACATTTCACTTATACTAATTGTTTCTGCAAAAATATTCCATGCTTACTTTGAATGATCATGGCCTAGTTTAATTAAAGGACTTTATGGCTATTTCTAGTCAAAGATATTGTCCAAAACTATTAAGAAATCTTATGGGAGTGTTTCTCTCATTTAAATCTTGTCATGAACAATTCAAAATGAGGTAGAGACTCTGGTCATTTAGGTCTCATATGAATTGTTGATGATATTAAATCTTTAACATGTTAGGATTAAATGGTATGAGGTGTTCACCTCATTTAAATCTTTTTCTTAAATGAGAAGTGTGAAGAGGTTGACTTTGGTCAACCTAGGTCACATATTATTCATGAGAGAAATTAAATCTTAAGAAGATAATGAGAGGAAATTATTTCTCTAAGTAATTGAAAATAACCTCTAAGTTAGTATGAGAGGAAATTATTTTTCTTAAATAATAAGAAAAACACATCCATCAACTTAATAGTAATGTGTGATGCTAGTTTAAGTGTGTGAACCATGTTTGTGCTTAGTTAAATTAAATAAGTTTGGTGTGATGATTGTGTACCCCGTATTCGTATTTTAGACGCTAGTACCGAGGAGTACCAGGAGGAGGAGGAGGTCTACTTCCAAGGAGAAGAAGACCACTTTGACCAATTCCCCAACCAAGGCAAGATAATACTCTTGCAAAGTGCAAAGCTCACCATGAGCAAGGCATTACCCCATTTATTTTATACTTATGATCCTATTTCCCAGTTTTACTTTACAAGCTTTATTTACCTTTGTTTTATCAAAGTACTTTTTGATTCATGATTCACTTGGTTAGTATTGAGTTAGTACAAGAATATCAAACTTAGCCTAGAAGCAAAGCAAGTTACTTAGCACCCCTCATACTTAGATGCTAGTGCTAAATTTAAAAATGACTACTCTAGATGGGAACATGTGTTTATGAAATGATGATGGTGAAAACCTTGGAATGATGAGTCATTTCCATTGAAAGATTTTGAAGGTGAATATGACGTGAATTTGACTTGGTGAATTTGGCAAAAAACTGATGATTGAGTTGGATGCGATACCATTCCAATTTTTGAGTACCCCCACAATACCTGATTATGGGTAAGGCTTAGCTGGAAATTTATGTGTCTTAGTATGGGTTCCCTCTGAACACACATCATAGGGGTTATGCTGGAGGCTGCCTCCGTTGTTGAGAAATGATGCGAATTGAGGTGAATTGTACGGCCAAGCCCCGTGCGGTTCCCGGGTTAACGGTTGGTTTTCACCGGGAGGCCAAGCTCATGGGGAGAGGTGCCTATACTAGGGTGTGTAAGTGAAAGGTTAACGGTTGATGATCCGCGTATCGAGTTACGATTATTCGGGGTTTTATCCCGACGGATGTAATCAAATGTTATGGCACAAGTGTGCAACCTCTGCAGAGTGTAAACCTATTCGAATAGCCGCGTCCGCGGTCATGGACAGTTGGAAAGGCCATACTGTTTCCGTCATCAGAATTTACATCTTTTTGAACTTGAACGGTGACTTTGAATTTGAATCACAACAGAGTTGTGGGAATGACACTAATGTTCCCACTCGAGTTAGTTAGCACATGAGGAGTTGTTTACTAAAATGATTCTAAACTAAAATTGGCTTTATGCAAATAACCCTAGAGCTTAGAACACTTCAATAGCAATGTTAGTACTTCCATTAGTATTAGATTGCGAGTACTTAAAGTACTCACGGCTTTGTCCCTGGCTATTCAAATGGCCAGACTATGAAGCCGAGCAGCAGTACGAGGATGACGATCAGCAGGACGTCTACCACAACTAGGAGCTTCTAACGTCAAGCGTTGGCCTGTGGACAAGAGAGTCCTTGTATCTTACGCTTCCGCTATGAACTTGTGTTTGTTCGTTGATCAATAGATCAACTATTCGTGTAATATGGATCATGTGATTCCAAGTTGTAAGACATTATGGTTTGTAATGAATGATGACTGTGATACTTAACTATTATGCCTCGCAACAACAATATTCCTGGGATTGCGATGTATGACATAATAGACATTCGGACTTTAAAATCCGGGTGTTGACACTCTCTCCCATAACTTGAGAGTATGGCTCATCAGCTTGATTCCATGGTAATCAGTACAACTTTGAACATCCCCCTTGTTCTTGAAGATTGGTACTAAAATACTCCGCCTCCATTCTTCGGGCATCTTGTTTGACTGAAAAATGAGGTTGAAAAGCTTAGTTAGCCATACTATCACTATGTCTCCAAGGCCTCTCCAGCCTCGATGGGGATACCATCAGGACCCATCGCCTTGCCTCCTTTCATCCTCCTTAACACCTCCTTAACCTCAGACTCCTGGATACGTCGCACAAACCACATGCTGGTATCATCAAAGGAGTCGTCTAGCTCAATGGTAGAGCTCTCAACCTCTCCATTGTAAAGGTTGTCAAAGTACTCCCGCCATCTACGCTTGATCGCCTCATCCTTCACAAGAAGCTGATCCTCTTCGTCCTTGATGCATTTGACTTCGTTGATATCCCTCGTCTTCCTCTCCCTAAACTTGGCCATCTTATAGATGTCCCTTTCACCTTCCTTCATGTTTAAACGTTGGTAGAGGTCCTCATACACCCGACCTCTTGCTTCACTCACCGCCCGCTTTGCAGCCTTCTTCGCCACCTTGTACTTCTCCATGTTAGCTGCACTCCTGTCCAGATATAGGCATCTGAAACGGTCCTTCTCCCTAATAACCTTCTGGACCTCATCATTCCACCACCAGGTATCCTTAGCTTCCCTTCTACTTCCCTTGGTCACACCAAACTCCTCTACAGCGACCTTCCGCAAGCAGATCGCCATACTCGTCCACATCATGTTTGCATCGTCTCCTTCCTCCCAAGGGCCCTCCTTAATAACCCTCTCCCTGAAAGCCTGGGATGCCTCTCCCTTGAGCTTCCACCACTTCGTTCTAGCGACTTTGGCGCGCTTACCCCGCTAGACACGGATCCTAAAGCGAAAGTCAGCAACCACCAGCTTATGTTGAGGGACAACACTCTCTCCAGGTATCGCCTTACAATCAATGCAGGCGCATCTGTCTTCTCTTCTAGAGAGGACAAAATCAATCTGGCTAGAGTGTAGACCACTACTGAACGTCACTAGATGGGATTCTCTCTTTCTAAAGAGGGTGTTAGCTACGACCATGTCATAGGCTAGAGCGAAGCTCAGGACGTCTTCTCCTTCTTGGTTCCTGATGCCATAGCCAAAACCCCCATGCACCCTTTCAAAACCTGTGTTAGATGTACCCACATGGACATTGAGGTCTCCTTCTATGAAGAGCTTCTCATCAATAGGTACCCTCCTAACCAAGTCCTCTAGGCCTTCCCAGAACTCCCTCTTGGTGCTCTCATTGTGGCCTACTTGTGGGGCATACGCGCTGATAACATTGAGGACTAAGTCCCCAACAACCAGCTTGACAAGGATCATCCGGTCCCCTTGCCTCTTGACGTCCACAACTTCATCCCCTGAGGCTCTTATTGACCAAGATGCCTACTCCATTTTTGTTTGAAGTTGTCCCCGTGTACCACAACTTGAAACCGGTATCCTCCACCTCCTTCGCCTTCTGTCCCTTCCATTTGGTCTCTTGGACACATAGGACATCAACACGCCTTCTCACCGATGTATCAATTAACTCCCGTAACTTACCAGGGACCCTACGTTCCAGCTACCTAAGCGTATCCTCCTAGGCTCGGCTAACTTCCTTACCCTCCGCACTCGTCGAGTCAAATACGGAGACCCTTGCTCATTTTTCACTACACCGGGGCGTCGGTGCAGTGCGCCACTAAGGATGCGGCGACCCGACCCTTGCTCACTTATCACTGTATCCAGATCAAGATACAGCGCGCCACCAAGGGGGTGACGGCCCGTCCCTTGCCCATTTGACACCACATCCGGGTTCCGATGTGGCGCGTCGCTAAGAGGGTTACGCCCCAACGAGGTTCCTTTGGGTTTCATCTCCATAAGAGTGGCTGGGTTTTTCACGTTGGCTCGCCACGCCTATCACAACCCTCCTCCTTTACCCGGTCTTGGGACCGGCTATGTTGAGACAACATAGAATACTCCGCACAATAATAACACCTAATTACTTAATTTCTTCAGTGGATTTGCCGGTAAGCTCACCACTGCACCATTCTACATCTTTCCCCAATTCAGGGTGAAAGGAGGGCAATATATCAAGCGTATAAGATTTTGATGGCTCCTCCCATTGTGTTTGCAGTATATGGAAGCGTTGCTCTTCGGTATTCAACCCCAACGACCATTCTTTCTCACGTTCAGCTTGGCAATAGTGTCGTTTGTCGCGGATTCCTAATACGTTGGCAAGCTATAGCTAGTTGGAGCGACTCAAGCATGCAAGATTCTTGAAGCTCAGTTTCCTCTAATACCTTACGAACAAAAGATAATCAGATAAGCATATTTTTAGTTTCTTGTATGCTACCTCCAGCTGCCTTTTTATGGGCTTGGTTGTTCATATGTAACATGAGTTGTTCACTCACGAGAGTGATGCATATCTTGAGGTTGCCGATACGTGAGTTTTTCACTGGGCGCCGCCTTACCTATCTTGAGGTTGCCGATATCGCAAAGGAAGACGTCCTCCAGAGGGACCGTGCCATCAACGGCTTCGGGCCGGCCATACCGGCCGAACCTGACTGACCTTTTTCCCTCTTCTTTTTATTTTTCTTTCCGTGGTTTTCTGGGGCATATTCCCACCTTAATCTAAATATGCCCTCTCCTTTGGTCGGTTTTTCCCCCTTGCTTAATGAAAAGGCAGTGCTCCTGCCGGTTGCTCCAAAAAAAAAAAAAGAGTGATGCATCAAAAATGCAATTTCGATGACTTGCAGGTCATTCATTTTGCAACGCTTGTGTTGATTTTGTTAGGTGTGCGGTGGAGATAGAGATTTGTAGTAGAAAATTATTGCATTTCATATATGAGGTAACACAACATTCTCAAGGCGAATCAAAATATTATCACGGACGGCCGTGTGCATTATTCAATGAAGAGGCCAATGACATCTCATGATTTTCGGAAAAAAATATGATATCCATGGATTGTTGTTAGAACAAACAGGACTAGATATGATACACAAAATAAACGATAATAGGGCCAACTTTGTTGGTCAAAATTTGCATGTGTTCTGTGGAGCTCCCTTATGTCAGCGTAGATAAGCGCAAATAGGAAACCATTGAATTAGATGGATTTTAGTTTCTTAAATGTATCCTCCAGTGTAATTATTTTTGGCGGACTCCTAGTGTTATCCCCGCTAATTATTAGCAAATCATCAGTTCTTTCCTTCGTTTAGACGTGCAAAATAATACTTTCTTTTACTATCATGTTTCTGTTACCAACTTACCATGCTACCTTCCTTCAGACAAACAACCTTTCATGAGCAAAGAAAAAAAATGCTTGCTCTGAATTTAGGGGATCTCTTACACTGCCGTCACTTTGTGTCGGAAACAATGATTGTAGACGGAGTTAGTATCACTGTCTAGAGTTTGCACACTAGCAAGTACAGTAGTTCAGTTCGCTCTTTAGCAGAGCGTTGGAGGAGCATGATCCGGTAAAGTGTGTACATCCCGTCTGAAACTGAAATGCCAGGTTAACTGAACTTTACAGATTCTTGTAGGCCATCAGGTAGAGTTGACATACAGAATAGTTTCAGTACACGGTCATCTCAGTTGTAGATCGTTAGGCCCTCCGGCAAACATGGGAGCAGGCGTACCCCCTGTTTCGCGGATTTCCTCTCCAATGAAACACACGGCAAGTTGAGATGGCATCGTCTACCGAGAATTTGCCAGTAGTTCTCGCCAAAGCTGCAAGACGGTACAGTCCCGCATGAATCTAAGAGAATCTCCAAGGCAGTGCCAGTCGTCTGTCGAGTTGGCGAACCCAAGCGCATAAAGATCATCATCCGCGTATCCTACAATGCACCTGTCTTCTGGTAGGTCGGCTGAAAGGGGGAAAAGAAAAATCAGAGGACAGTACAAGATGCATCATTGGGCTGCTAAAAGTAAGTAGATATTACCATTTAGGTGAAACATCATCACCCTATCCATCCAAACAACCGTCAAGTTAAAGTAAGCGAGGCACTTCGGCATTCAAGCACAAGGACCATCCTCACGTAGCCACGTATACTAATTTTGGCACGCGGCTATGGTGTCATGTGCTGCGGGTTTGCTTGGCCAAGCTCTACCTAGCTGGATCGGCTGAAGCATGGAAGAGTACCAGATCTCAGTTTCCTCTAATACCTTACGAACAAAGATAACCAGATAAGCATATGAGTACATACATGGTTATCTGGTTGCATGCTACCTCGATCTAGCTGCCTATTTATGGGCTTGGTTGTTCACATGCAACATGAGTTGTTCACGACTCACGAGAGTTGTACATGCATAAAGAAAATGCAATTTTGATGTCACTAGTCACAGGTCATGCATTTTGCAACGTTTCTGTTGATTTTGTTAGTTGTGTAGCGGAGATGAGATCTGCGATAGAATTAATACGTGCATCCACCCGGTCTGAAATTGAAATGCCACGTTAACTGAACTTAACCGATCCATGTACGCCATCAGTTACAGGTGACACCCAGAATAAATTTTTTTTGAGAAATCAACGGGGGGCGATTTGCCCACTTGAACTTCAATTTCATTAAAAATCAGGAATACAAGTAGCGACGCCAGGGGGGAGGCTGAAAAGAGACAACATTTTCCTGGGTCTGGGGCGGCATACCGCACCCAAGATGTACAAAAAAAGGGGGGGGGGGGGGGATAGGGGGATACAATGAGAGGGATGCTAGGAGATTGACTGGCACCAGGCCAACAGGGGACCCGTGTCGACCCTACAAGAGGCGCGGACGACCCATAAGCGGAGGTGGTCGACGACCAGAGCGATCACCCGGGCGGTAGGCATGTGAACTGCGTCGAAGACCATCCTGTTCCGGGACTTCCAAATGGACCATAGGAGAGCCAGGATGACAGTGGTCCGCACCCTCTTGTGCATATGTGGCAGATCTCTAGAGAGACCATCAAGGAGGGCTGGTAGATCATCATCACTGCGGGGACCCCTCGAGGGGGAGACGATGTCCCACAAAGCCCGGAGGCGCGGGCAGCGAACGAAAAGGTGCACGATGCTCTCTGTGTGGCCGGGGCAAAACGGACAATCGGGGGAGGGCACACAACCCAGGCGGTGTAGCATCGCACGGGTTCTGGTCTTTTGGAGGCGTAGAATCCAGAAGAACACCCGAACTTTGAGCGGCGCGAACCAGTCCCAGTTGATGTCTTGGCCGGGGACGACGCATCCCGAGGAGTGCAGGACCCGATAGACGTTCCCAGTGATGAAGTCAGCGGAGGGGCCGAGAGCGATGGTACGGGTGTCCGGCGTCGTGCTGAGGGAGATCCGGGAGAGGCACGTACGCACAAAGTCGATCTCAACAGAGGCAACAACAGTCAATCGGTGGGTAAGGGGGATCGCAACGCCCCCGCCCTCGAGGGTATCGGTGATGGTGGCAAGGGGGCGGAGGCAGTGAGAGAAAGCTGCAGGAAGGGCCGCAGACAGGGGACCCAGTGGGCACCAAGAGTCATGCCAGAGGGAGGTCGAGCGCCCGTCGCAGGGTGCCACTCTAGTAATAGAGCGGTACAAAGGAATGAGCACCTGGAAGTTCTTCCAGGCGGTAGTGGCCGCTTGGGGATGGTCACAGAGGTAGCTACGCTTCACCCATCTGGTCCACGGCGAGTCGCGCCCAGTGAAGAGACCGTGAAGGACTTTCAGCAAGAGGCACTTGTTTTGAAGACCAAGGTCCACAATGCCAAGTCCGCCTTCAGATCGCAGCCGACAAACGTAGTCCCAGGCGACCTGGCAGTCGCCGCCTGAGCATTTCTCTTGAGCCTTCCAGAACATCGCGCGTCGGGGTCTGTCCATCTTCACAAGAGCCCCTTTTGGGATGGGCAGGACAGACATTGCGAATGAGGGTAGAGCGGACAGCACCGCGTCAGTGAGCGTGAGGCGGCCGCCAATGGGGAGCAGGGACGTGCGCCAGCCCGGTATGCGCTTGGAGATCTTGACGGACAGAAAATCCAGCGCTGAGGCGGGCAACTTATGGTCTGATAGAGGCATCCCCAAATAAGTCTGGGGGAAGGACGAGACGGGGCAGCCAAGGATGCCGGCAAGCTCCGACGCCAGGCCATATGGGACCCCACCAACGGGGACGAACGTACTCTTGTGGAAGTTGATGTGCAGGCCAGTCGCGTGCGAGAAGAGGTCAAGAATCGCCTTGAGACGACGGACCTGCGAGTGCTCGGCTCGCAAAATCAACAGTGTGTCGTCGGCGTATTGGATGACCGGGCAGGGGAGGTCATCGACGAGGGGGTGCAGGAGCCGTTCCTCAGAACTTTCCATGGCAATAAGGCAGGGGAGCAGGTCGGCAACAGCGAGATACAGGTACGGGGACAGCGGGTCGCCTTGGCGCAGCCCATTTTTGCAAGAGATCCATCGCCCGGGGACCCCGTTGAGCAGGATCGCAGTCCGTCCAGTGGTAAGGATAGAGGAAATCCATGATCTGAAGAGGGGACCGATGCCGCGTGCTTCCAGGATGGCGTCTAAAGCAGCCCAGTTGACAGAGTCGAAGGCTTTTTTGAAATCCAACTTGAGAACCACCGCGGGAGTTTTGGGGGTTTGACAGCTCTGGACCACATCTGCCGCATACAGAAAGTTGTCAACTATGCTTCGCCTTTGACAAATCCGGATTGCTCAAAGGAAATGAGGCGCTCAATGAAGTGCTGGAGTCTCGAGGTGAGGATTTTGGTGACAATCTTCATGACGCAGTTTTGTAGGGAGATGGGGCGAAAGCCGTCCGCAGCGAGCACGACATCCTTCTTCGGGATTAGGGAAATAAAAGCTCGGTTGACACCGTCAAGGGTGGCCACCCCATCATAGAAATCCTGGAGGAAGGCCATGAGGTCTTGATGGACCACGTCCCAGAAAGTGCGGAAGAAGGCGGGTCCGAAACCGTCAGGGCCGGGGCTACTGTCCGTGCGCATAGACCAGACGGCTTCCTTAGCTTCCTGGATGGTGAAAGGTTTTTCCAGGTCCTGCAAGCCAGCAACCCTGTGCATAACAGAGCCTAGGTCAAAACCCCAAGTCGGGGGGGGGGGGGTGGAGGTGCCCAGGAGGCTGACATAGAAATCCCGCAGCAATTCCGCCTTCTCGGCGTGGTTGTACACGACCCTATCTCCATCATGCAAGACCTTGATTTGATTTTTCCTGAGGCGCGTAGAGGCACAAGCGTGAAAAAATTTAGTGTTGTCTTCCCCAAGACGGCATAGACGGAAGGTGAAGCATTGTTTCCAGTAGGCACTGAGGATTTTGTATTCCCGCGAAAGGTGCAGCCGCACACGGTCCCTTAAGAGATTTTCGGGGGCCCAAAGCGGTCGTAGTTCTTCAACCAAATCAAGAAGTTCCAGGACCCTTCTGCAATTGGATACTACCTCAGCGGGTCGGCGGCGCTGTTTCGCCCAACGCTTGGATTCAGCACGGACCCATTTCAGCGCATTACAAAGTCTCAGAGAGGCCCGGGGCGGTAATCTGTTATGGGGTCGGGCCCAAACGGAGGCCACAAGGGCCCTGTATTCGGGAGAAAACGCCCAAGTTTTCTCATACCTGAAGATCTGTGATTTGGGCGCGCGGGAGGTAGCAGAGAGCAAGAGGGGCACATGATCTGAGGTGGTACGAATAAGCGAGTGTAGAGTCGAATTGAAGAGGCGGCTCCCCCACCCGAGATTAATGAAAGCGCGATCCAGTCGCACTAGGGTGGGTGTGTCTCGGGAGTTTTTCCAAGTATATCTGCGATCCAGCAGCGGTAGTTCCTGCAGAGCGAGCTCATCAATAAGGTCATTCAGGCCGGCCGCGGCGGGAACCTCAAAGTTGTCGTTGTTTCGGTCCTCGGCATATCGGGCGATGTTAAAGTCTCCCACCAGGAGCCAAGGGTCGGAGTCCAGGTCAGCGAGCGACCGCATCTCGGAGAGGAAGTCGTCACGTCGCTCGCGGTCACAAGGTGCGTAGATGTTGGTGACGGTAAATCTGGTGCCATCGGCCGCGAGCTCAAAGGTTGAAGACAATGAGAATTGAAGCGGGCGGTCGGAGAGGTGAGTAACATATCTCGCATCCCACGCCGTGACGATCCCACCGGACGCACCGATGGACGGCAGGAAGGAGAAGGTGGAACCCCTGCGGGAGGAAAGTCGCCGCCTTTTGAAGAGGGATTGAGGAAAGCTTCGATTCTTGGAGACAGATCACATGGAGGGGTTGCGCGGACAGGTTCATCTTCACGTCGAGGCACTTGTCGGGATCGTTCAAGCCTCGAATATTCCAAGAGGAGAGAAGGAGTTGTAAGTTCTGGTTTACTTCCATAGCGGAGTTTGAAGCACCAGACATCGCAAACACAGGGTGATGTAAGACACGGAGCATACAAAGCATCTAGCAACCCACGCACAAAGGAGACGCAACGGTCGGGGTGGAACAGGCTCCATGCCCAGACACACAAGAACAACTAAGGTTAGGAAGAGTGGAACAGGCTCCAACTCGTCCATGGCCAGGAACACCAAAATGTGCGAGCAGGATATGGACACCCCAGCGGGGACGCACGCAACAACCTCTGAGACATGCATGGAGCAGAAGTAGCTGGAGGCGGGCACCGCGCGGACGTAGAGCTGCGTTGCGCACACACTGTAGCCAAAATTGGCCCGCCTCGGGATGACAACTAGGAGACTCATGGAGCGACGCTCGGCGCCGCGGACGCGGACACAAGGTCGCGCACGTCCTCATCGGGGAGCTGGCAGGCCTGGGCCATGGACACCAGCTCGTCAGCACGGAAGGGCGGCGGAGCTGAGGTTGAGGTAGCGTCACCGCCACCCCCGGACTTCAGCGCTTTGAGCCTGACCGCACGCGCCATGACGGTCTCGAAGAGGTGGCCTCCTTGTTCGCGCACACGGGCGCTCCGCTTGAGCCCGGCAGGGGCCTGGCTGGGGATCGGCGCGGGTGCAGCGCGCGGCTTGGCGGGGCGGCCACGCTTGCGTGGATGGAGCGGCGCAGGGACGGCTACGGCAGCGCCGGCCTGCTGGGCTGCATCAACGGGCCCGGCACCCTCCGCGGGGCGGGCAGCGGAGCGGAGCGCCGGCGACAGGTTCCTGGCCACCGATGCAGTCTCCAGGGTGGCGGGCACCGAGCCGCGGAAGGGCATCAGGTCTAGTGGCGAGGCGCAAGTGACGGCGTCGGCCAGGACGTTAACCGAGAGGCACGAGGCCACTCCCGGGGCCTTGATGATCTGGTCGACGACGCCGACCGCGCCGGTCACCAGGTGGATGTGGGCGAGGCCGCGGGGGCCAACCACGCCGGGAGACGCCATGTCCCGCGGGACGGCGAAGTAGGCCGCCTCATCCGCCGCGCCACGGACGACGATGTGCAGGAAGCGCTCGCACGCGCCCACCCTGATGTCAGAGTGCTGGGGGACGCCGCCAGGAGTGATCGCAGCGAACGGGGCACCGTGGCCTTGGGCATTGCATGGCGGGGGCACGTCGATGGAGTACTCGTCGTCGCCCGGGCATGCTCCGTCGGCGGCAGCCGCGGGGGCGGCATCAGCACGCGCCGCGGGGACGCAGGCAGGCCAAGATCGCCCGGCGTGAGGCGTACGGCACTGGGGGCATCCACTGCTGCCGCCATGCCTCGAGGAAGGAGGGCCATCGGGGCGCAGCGAGTCAGGGCGCCAGCCTCTGGGCCCGTCGCCACGGGGAGGGCCATCTGGCGGGTCCATGCCTCCCCAGCTACCGCCACCGGGGCCACCTCCGCCGCCACCTCCGCCTCCCCCACCTCCGCCTCCACCGGCACCACCGCCTCCGGCCGCTCCACCCAGCGGAATGCGGCGGAGACGCTGCACCTCAACGATGGTGTAGTCGCCGTCCGCTCCACCCAGAATAATTTCAGTACACGGTTCTTCTTAGTGCATTGTATCATGTGCATTTCTCCTCAATAAAAAAATAACAAAATCAAATACACTAAACAAGATGTATCATGTTCTCGTGTATGGAGTACTATGCATTGTATTAGAGGCTGTTTACAACTAGACGACTCCATGGCTTAATTACCTGACCTGGTAAAGTAAGTGCTGCTGGAGTAGTATTTTCACGGGCTACAACGCTTTGTCAGTTCTTTACATGATTTCATTGCTCTAGTTGATGGTCCTGTTTTGTGTCTGTTGTCGCTAGCGCTGGCTAGCTCTCTCCCTCACTCAACTCATGGACAGAGGTAGAAGAAGCTGCTCGACACCGTCCCGGACTCGCTGTTCGCGGCGGTGGCCGGCATCGAGCAGTTCTGCGACGTCGAGACCATCTGCTTCGACGAGGTGCTCGGGCGTCTCAAGGCGTTCCAGGAGCGGACGGAGCGGCGCAAGGCAGCTGTTGGCGGAGAGCGTCATGGGGACCAGCTACTGCTCACGGCGGCGCAATGGGAGCAGAGGCGCTGTACACGCGACGGCGGCTACGACGACAGCGGCACGGTAGGCGCGGCAAGTGCCACAACTGCGGCATCCGTGGCCACTTCGCTCGTGACTGCAGGAAGCCCAAGAAGAAGGAGGAGGAAGAGAACCAGGAGGAGGCACTGCTCTGCGACGCTGGTGACCCTCCATGCCTGCTCTAGGTCATGGCTTAGGGGGGTGAATGTTAGCAATAAGCCATGGCGTTCATGGCGTGCACGGTGGACCGACGTGAGCGCATCAAGGTCGGCTCCGTGCACGGCATGGTGCGCGCGCGTGGCGTGTGTGTAGTGCGTCCGATTAGTTGCATTCTGTTAGTAGTTAGCTAGAGAATCGGAGGAATTGGTCCAGCAGCGGGCCAGCCGTAGCGATCGCGCCTGAAGGGCATCATGTGCGAGCTGGGGCATGCTGGTCATGGGTGCGTGAGTGCGTGTGCGCGCATCGTGTGCGCGGGCGTGGCGTCGTGTGTGCGAGCCTGAGCGCTTATATAACCCACTCCTCTGTAATCTCCAAAAAGGACCTTTTTCTTCTTCCCGAGCTCAACCTCCTGGTCCTTTTTGGAGATTACAGAGTGGGTTATATAGGCGCTCAGGCTCGCACACACTTTTTGATGATTTCAACGGAGTTGCTACGTTGTGCGAACAGGCTCGCACACACGACACCACGCCCGCGCACACGATGCGCACACACGCACTCACGCACCCATGACCAGCATGCCCCAGCTCGCACATGATGCCCTTCAGGCGCGATCGCTACGGCCGGCCCGCTGCTGGACCAATTCTTCCGATTCTCTAGCTAACTACTAACAGAATGCAACTAATCGGACGCACTCCACACACGCCACGCGCGCGCACCATGCCGTGCACGGCACCGACCTTGGCGCGGTCACGCCGGTCCACCGTGCACGCCATGAACGCCATGGCTTATTGCTAACAGTGTCGTAGGGATGTATGTGTTGATTAGAAGACCTCCCTCCCGCACCTCCCTCCCTCACCCAAAAAACCCTAGCCGCCTCCCGCCGCCGCCGCCGGCGGCGCCGCCGGGCAAAGGCCGCGGGGCATGGCGGCGGCGGGCTTCCCTCTTGATGCGGCGAGGACGACAGCTGGGGGATCCCCTCGATGCTGCGGCGGTAGACCCCCTGCCCACGTGTGATGGCTGGGCGGCGGCGGTCGGAGGAAGGAGGCTAGGCGGCGGTCGGACGGTGGCTGATCTGCCGCGGCCTCCCCTGCCTCCCGTCGACGGCACACCGGTGGTGGCGGGTGGGGGGATGGGTTGCGCCATCTCCTCCCTTTCTCGCCGGTGCGGGGTGGTGACCTTGGGATTCTCCCGCGGCTCGAGGACGCCCGGGGCAGCAGCCTCGGGTTCGACGGAGGAGGCGGCCTTCTTCTTCGTCGGAGGTGGTCGGCCAGGCTGGTAGCCCTGTGTGGGGGATCATGGGATCTCACACAGGTTTCTAGCAATGGTGATCTAGTCCGGGGTATCATGGCGGCCGGTGAAAACTGAGCCTCGACCTCGGTCTTGGCGGATGATGGCGGCGTCGGTCGACGTCGTTACCTTGTCGAAGGCGTCATCTTTGCCCATCTTGGCACTACACTCGGCGAGTTGGGGATGCGCGGCTGCCGGTGAAAACCGTGCTCCGACTTCGGTTGGCGGACGATGGCGACGTGTCGCGCCGCTACCTTCTTGAAGGCATCGTCGTCGCGGTCTGCGGTCTCTCACTTGTGCTACTCCGGGGAAACCCTAGGTCCGGGTCTCCCGGATCGGACGATGGCGGCGCGCCTGCGTCGTTCTACCTCTTGGGGCATCGTTTTTGGAGCAGCTGCTGGATGTTGGTGGTTCTCGGTGGAGTGGTGTTCATCTACCACATTGTTGGCGCTGAGTCTCAGCGATATGGTGCTGCAGGGTATCAACGACAGATGCGGGATGATGTATAGGTGCAGGATGGTGGAGCCGTCTGGCGTCATGGTGGCATCGACGGCAGGTCTTGCAAGGTCAATGCGATGATCTCTCTTGAAGATGGAGTCGAGGAAGACGGCGGGAGCAACTCCTGTGGCGTGGGCGTTGGCGTGCGCTGTGAGTCTGCTTGACTGGATGTGCTTCTCACCTGCTATTGGGCGGTTTGGGAAGGCATTTAGTTTTGGTTGATGTGAGTTGGTGTATTGTCACCCTTTTCATCCCTCTGTAGGTATAGTAAGGTTGCTTCGAGATTGGTCTTTTGTATTGTTTCTTGTAAGGTTCGTGAATAATCTAATAAAAAAAAGCCGTGTGCATCCTTTGGATGCAGAAGCTGGGGCGATATTTCCCCCATTTCGAAAAAAAAAAAGTATGTGTTGATAATTGGCGCATATATCGCACCGGACGGCAGTCGGCCCACGGTCAAGGTTCCACCACCCCACCCAACACTCTCTGTGTGCATACTTACCTGCTGACATGTGTTTTTTCGTCAGTACACTGATAATTTGGGGTTTTATTTTACTGCTTTCTGTATTGTTTGATGCAAAGTTCAGTTTTGAAATTATTTGAATGCTTGAGAGAACACCTAGAGTTTCAGGTTGCCTAGCTACTGGTTATACACATTGAAAGAAAAAATATGTTCAAGTAGCACTCCTGATTTTAGGCTCCGTATCCTAAAAACTGAAGTAGATTTTTCATTGATGAAGTGTGCCGGGCCAGTCCTAGATTGTTGAAGTGTTTTTTTTTAAAATCAGCTTTTTAATACCACTGTGCTTGTTATTCTCTGGTAATACATTATTAGAAGAGATATCTGATATACGGAAGGTTTACGTTAACATGTAAATCTTTGATTCCAGTATCTTGTACATGTTGTAAAGAAGTAATGGAAAATATATGAGGGGTTTTAGTCTCCATGCGTGACGCCCATCATGCCATTGGATGTGCCTGGCCCTTGTGTCAGCACAGCTTGCTGTGGCGTTTCCATGTGTCCTAGACACCGGATGATTACAGCGTTGATGCTGCAACATAAAACTTCCAAGAAATACAAAGGTGGGGGGAAACAATTTTGTTTAGATCCCCTTTTGTTTTTGACTCTGCGTCATTTGATTCTCCAGTGACTTGCATCCTATTCCCTAAACTCTGTGTCCAGTTTCTTGCCACTTACCGTGACTTATGCACGTGAAGCAAATATACTGTTCTTCTTTTTTTGCCAAACCTCTAGTTGCCTGCTACCATTAGTATTCTCAATGCTAACCCATAAGCCAAGCTTTGGTATCGACTTCTCTTTAACATCTGTGAACTTGATCGTTGCAGGTGCACAAGATAGTCGACCTCTCTGCGCAGCCAAACCGTGAAGCGATGTGGTATATGGAAGTAGCTGAGGCGTACGATTTCTTCTATGCGTCTGCTGGCTCCCCATCATGAGCACATGCTCTGCTCCTTGGTTGCCTCTGATGGTTCGGTTCAGTTTAGCCTATGCATCCTTTGTTCCTGAAATGCTTCCCTCTATTCAACTGTACCCCATGCATCAGTTCTTGGACATGGAATACCAGAGCTTCCACCAAATCCGTGACAAATTCTGAGTGTTGTATAGAATAGCGGAGCTCCGTCTTTGCCAAATGCAGCAAGTGTGGGGGTGTGTGCAACTGTGGGTGGAGGGTGCGATAACCTCTGAACATTTATACAAATGTTTTGTTTTGCGAAAATTTCCACCGTTATGTTAATAATCATTGCAACAGAGTACAAAAGGGCAAGCAAAGTTGGAAGAGAAAATCAATTTTTGGTGCTCCCTCTGTCCAATAATTGAGGATCTTGATAGCATACTCGGCACAATTAACACCTAATTACTTCATTTCTTCAGTGAATTTGCTGGCAAACTCCACCACTGCACCATTCTACATCTTTCCCCAATTCACGGTGAAAGGAGGGCAACATATCTAGCATATAAAATTTTGATGGCTCCTCCCATTGTGTTTGCAATATATGGAAGCGCTGCTCTTCGGTATTCAACCCTAACGACCATTCTTTCTCACGTTCAGCCCGGCAATTGTGTCGTGTGTCGTGGGTTTCTAATACTTTGGCAAGCTCTAGCTTGTTGGATCGGCGCAAGCATGCAAGAGTCTTGAAGCTCAGTTTCCTCTAATACCTTACAAACAAAAGATAATCAGACAAGCATATTTTTAGTATCTTGCATGCTACCTCCAGCTGCCTTTTTATGGGCTTGGTTGTCCATATGTAACATGAGTGGTTCACTCACGAGAGTGATGCATCAAAAATGCAATTTCGATGACTTGCAGGTCATGCATTTTGCAACGCTTGTGTTGATTTTGTTAGGTGTGCAGTGGAGATAGAGATTTGTAGTAGAAAATTATTGCATTTCATATATGAGGTAACACAACATTCTCAGGGCGAATCAAAATATTATCATGGACGGCCATGTGCATTATTCGATGAAGAGGCCAAGGACATCTCCTGATTTTCGAAAAATATGATATCCATGGATTGTTGTTGTCAGAACAAACAGGACTAGATATGATACACAAAATAAATGAAAATAGGGCCAACTTTGTTGGTCAAAATTTGCATGGGTTCTGTGGAGCTCCCTTATGTCAGCGTAGACAAGCGCAAATAGGGAACCATTGAATTAGATGGATTTTAGTTTCTTAAATGTATCCTCCAGTGTAATTATTTTTGGAGGACTCCCAGTGTTATCCCCGCTAATTATTAGCAAATCATCAGTTCTTTCCTTCGTTTAGACGTGCAAAATAATACTTTCTTTTATCATGTTTCTGTTACCAACTTACCATGCTACCTTCCTTCTGACAAACAACCTTTCATGAGCAAAGAAAAAAAAATGCTTGCTCTGAATTTAGGGGATCTCTTACACTGCCGTCACTTTGTGTCGGAAACAATGCTTGTAGACGGAGTTAGTATCACTGTCTACAGTTTGCACACTAGCAAGTACAGTAGTTCAGTTCGCTCTTTAGCCGAGCGTTGGAGGAGCATGATCCGGTAAAGTGTGTACATCCCGTCTGAAACTGAAATGCCAGGTTAACTGAACTTTACAGATTCTTGTAGGCCATCAGGTAGAGTTGACATACAGAATAGTTTCAGTACACGGTCATCTCAGTTGTAGATCGTTAGGCCCTCCGGCAAACATGGGAGCAGGCGTACCCCCTGTTTCGCGGATTTCCTCTCCAATGAAACACACGGCAAGTTGAGATGGCATCGTCTACCGAGAATTTGCCCGTAGTTCTCGCCAA
This sequence comes from Lolium rigidum, assembly GCF_022539505.1. Classification (NCBI taxonomy): domain Eukaryota; kingdom Viridiplantae; phylum Streptophyta; class Magnoliopsida; order Poales; family Poaceae; genus Lolium; species Lolium rigidum. The sequence continues at coordinate 336,352,174 of NC_061510.1, forward strand.
AGCTGCAAGACGGTACAGTCCCGCATGAATCTAAGAGAATCTCCAAGGCAGTGCCAGTCGTCTGTCAAGTTGGCGAACCCAAGCGCATAAAGATCATCATCCGCGTATCCTACAATGCACCTGTCTTCTGGTAGGTCGGCTGAAAGGGGGAAAAGAAAAATCAGAGGACAGTACAAGATGCATCATTGGGCTGCTAAAAGTAAGTAGATATTACCATTTAGGTGAAACATCATCACCCTATCCATCCAAACAACCGTCAAGTTAAAGTAAGCGAGGCACTTCGGCATTCAAGCACAAGGACCATCCTCACGTAGCCACGTATACTAATTTTGGCACGCGGCTATGGTGTCATGTGCTGCGGGTTTGCTTGGCCAAGCTCTACCTAGCTGGATCGGCTCAAGCATGCAAGAGTACCAGATCTCAGTTTCCTCTAATACCTTACGAACAAAGATAACCAGATAAGCATATGAGTACATACATGGTTATCTGGTTGCATGCTACCTCGATCTAGCTGCCTATTTATGGGCTTGGTTTGTTCATATGCAACATGAGTTGTTCACTCACGAGTTGTACATGCATAAAAAATGCAATTTTGATGTCACAACTGTAGAAGTTAATCTTGTCGTTCGTTTTAGGAAGGTTTAAACCGTATACGTACGGGTCACGTCGTGTTGGGTTCGGTTTGTGAGCCGTGTTGGGCGTGGAGTCTATCTGTAAAACGTCTATAAAAGTTAGAGAAGCAAGGAAGGAAAAGTGATCATATGCACCAACGAAAATCGTTCTTCTCTCGTTCGATCTAGGGTTCTTGTATCTGTTGTTTCTCGCTGTGTTTCAGGTCACGAGCTCGCAAGGATCTAGGGCAAAACCAACAAGTGGTATCAGAGCCCTGGTTGAACTCGAGGCCTAGCCAGTCGAGAGCACATGTCGGACGACGACAAGGCGAAGGCGGAGGCGGCGCAGAAGGCTCTGGTCGAAGCGCAATCAAGCAGCAAGCCGCTTGTGATGATGCCAAGGACGAACGCCGTGCCGATCCAATACCCGATGCTGAACGACACAAACTATCTGGTTTGGGCCACCAAGATGAAGTTCATCCTTCGAAACCTCCGTGTCTGGAAGGCGATAGAAGGCGAGGAAGAAGTCGACGAAGAAGTCGATGGGGGCACTATGGCGGCCCTCTCGCAGTTTGTACCAGACTCGATGGTGATGACCCTCGCAGACTATGCGACGGCAAGGGAGGCTTGGGATGCAATCCGGGAGATGAGGATCGGCCCGTGCACAAGTGCTAAAGCGGCAGCTTAACAAGTTGGAGATGTCAAAAGGAGAGACGATCGCCGAATATTCTGTGAAGATCACGAACCTAGTCAGTGAGATCAAGTCTCTTGACGGCAAAGTCACAGACACGGAGGTCGTTGAGAAACTGTTTGCATCAGTCACGGATAAGTTCACGGATATTATCGGGACTATTGAGCAGTTCACCGACATCACCAAGATGATGGTGCTCGAAGCGATCGGCAGATTGCGGACGCACGAGGAAAATCAGAAGGGGAAGAAAGATGCAAAGGACAGCGGTGAAAAACTGCTGTATACACATGCTGAGATGGAAGCTCGAGTAGCAAAAGAGAGGAAGAAATACCAAGCCTCAGGCAGTAAGAACAATGATGGTCGTGGTGGCGGTAAGGACCGTGGGCAAGGACGTCCGCGAAACCCTAGCCATGGCAAGGGTGACCGTTTTGTCGATGAACGGAGGCCCCCCGATCATGATGTTTCGGAGGTGAAGTGCTTCAACTGCAACAAAAAGGAGCACTTTGCAAAGGACTGCAAGGAGCCAGATAGAAGGCTGAAGGCTAATCTGGCAAAGAGAGGCGATGATCATGAGGAACATATGCTGTTGGCAGAAAGCTGCGTTCTGACATTAGATGATGAGTGTCTGAACCGTAGCAGAGTGTTCTTGCATGAGAGGAAGGTTTTCCCAAAGCTTAAAGGCAATCAGAACACGCGGTGGTACCTTGATACCGGAGCCAGTAACCACATGACAGGCTGCGAAGAAAAATTCACTGAGCTCGACAGAGGTGTCACTGGTTCAGTTAAATTCGGAGATGGCTCCATAGTGGAAATATGCGGAAAAGGATCTGTCATGTTTGAGTGCCAAAACGGCGAGCATCGAATACTCACCGAGGTGTATTACATACCACGGTTGAAGAGTAATATAGTAAGTATTGGTCAGCTAGATGAATATGGCTGCAAAACTTTGGTCGTCGATGGTTATATGACTCTATGGGACAGGGCAAGGAAAGTGCTTGCAAAGGTTAAACGCTCGAGCAACCGGTTGTATATTCTGAATATCAACGAATCCAAACCGGAGTGCTGGGCAGCAAAATCAAGGGAAGCTTCATGGCTGTGGCATGGAAGGTACGGTCATGTGAACTTTCATGCCCTAAAGAAGCTAGCTGACAAGGAGATGGTGCTAGGGATGCCACACATTGATCAGCTAGAGCGTGTTTGCGATGGTTGCCTCGTTGGGAAACAGCATAGGACGTCATTCCCAGCTGTGTCAAGGTTCAGGGCGTCTACACCGTTGGAACTACTCCACGGTGATCTATGTGGTCCGATCACACCGGCCACAAATGCGGGGAAGAAGTACTTTCTCCTGATAGTGGACGACTTCTCGCGGTACATGTGGATAGTCTTGATAAGAAGCAAAGATGAGGCTTTCGAGGCATTCCTGAAGGTAAAGGCAGCGACAGAGATGGAGCTGAAGCTACAAGTGCGCTCCTTACGCACTGACCGTGGAGGAGAATTCACATCAAGGGAATTCAATGACTACTGTGAAGAGAAGGGTATAAAGAGGTTCCTTACTGCTCCTTACTCACCTCAGCAGAACGGAGTAATTGAGAGAAGAAATCAAACTGTGGTGGCTATGGCTCGCAGTTTGCTCAAGAGCAAGAATCTGCCAAACTCGTTTTGGGGAGAGGCGGTTACCACGGCAGTATACCTGCTAAACAGGGCACCTACAAAGAGTGTGCCTGATAAGACTCCCTATGAAGCTATCTATGGGAGGAAGCCAAATGTGGCGCATATAAGGACGTTCGGTTGTATTGGACACGTCAAGAAGCCAACGCCTCACCTAACCAAGCTTGAAGATCGCAGCACAAAGATGGTCTTTATCGGCTATGAGACTGTTGCACACTCGAAGGCATATCGGATGTATGATCCGGCGACAAAGAAAGTTCACATCTCTAGAGATGTGGTGTTCGAGGAAGAAAAAGCTTGGAGATGGGACAACGAACCGGACGGGGCTAATGCTAATAATGAGCCGTTTGTTGTTGAGTTTTCTACTCACCTTGATGCAGGTGTTGAGGTGGCTAAGGATGGTCTGCGAGATGATCCACAGGAGATAGAGAACTCAGAGGATATTGGTGTGTTCGATACACCTGTCAATGATGGTCTGACCGAAGATGGTGATGGTTTTGCAGACCACTATCCTGAGCTTGAAGTTTGGAACCCTGAAGATCCTCCGGCAACGCCTGTGCAGGCTGCGCCGAACTCTCCAAGGACGCCGGCGGCTGCGTCGGTGGGTGCATCCTCGGAGAGCGAACCACTACGTCTACGCAATGTCTCCTCAATCTACAGGGATACGGTTCATATAGACTTTGAGTATTCTGGGCTATGTCTTCTCGGAATAGAAGAACCAGGAAACTACAATGAAGCAAAGGATGTGCCAAGTTGGAGACGTGCTATGGAAGAAGAGTTGTCATCTATCAATGATAACAAGACGTGGACATTGACCACATTGCCTGCTGGTCACAAAGCTATTGGTTTGAAGTGGGTTTTTAAACTGAAAAGGGATAGCAAAGGAGAAGTTGTGAAGCATAAGGCGCGTTTAGTGGCAAAAGGGTATGTGCAAAGGCAGGGCATAGACTTTGAAGAAGTGTTTGCACATGTAGCTCGACTGGAAACAGTGAGATTGCTGATAGCTATTGCAGCTCAAGAAGGATGGCAAGTGCATCACATGGATGTGAAATCAGCGTTTCTGAATGGTGATCTAGTTGAGGAGGTGTATGTGGCCCAAGCGCCTGGCTTTGAGAAGAAAGGAGAAGAGCACAAGGTGCTGAAATTGCACAAGGCGTTGTATGGACTCCGTCAAGCGCCTAGGGCATGGAATTCGAAACTGGACAAATCGCTAGTTGCTCTTGGTTTTGAAAAGTGTCCATTAGAACATGTCTGTGTATAAGAGGAGCCGAAAAGGAGATAGACTCTTGGTTGGAGTTTATGTTGATGATTTAATCATCACTTGGAGGAAGTGCTAAAGAGATTGATGCTTTCAAAAATCAGATGAAGACGTTGTTTAGCATGAGTGATCTTGGTTTGCTCAGCTACTATCTTGGTATTGAAGTGCATCAAAGCTCCGGTAAAATTTCCTTGAGTCAAGCGGCATATGCAGCAAAGATCTTGGACAAGTGTGGGATGAAAGATTGTAACCCAACTTTGATTCTCATGGATCCACGAGCAAAGTTGAGCAAGGAGAGCTCGAATCCTCTCGTGGACAGCACTCAATACCGAAGCATAGTGGGAAGTCTACGCTACCTGATTCATACACGGCCAGATATAGCTCACTCTGTTGGCATTGTGAGTCGCTTCATGGAGAAACCGACTACTGAACATCTTGCAGCTGTGAAGCAAGTGTTGCGGTATGTCAAAGGGACTTTGGATCATGGATGCGTGTATGAAAAAGGAGAAGAAGGGCTGAAGGTTCATGGTTATTCGGATAGTGATTTGGCAGGTGACATAGATGATCGGAAAAGTACATCCGGAATGGTATTCTACCTTGGCTGCAACCCGATCAGTTGGTGCTCTCAGAAGCAGAAAGTAGTGGCACTTTCCTCATGTGAAGCAGAATATATTTCTGCAAGCTCAGCAGCGTGCCAGGCTTTGTGGTTAGGAAGGCTATTGGCTGATCTGATGATGAAAAAGGAGGTGGAACCAGTTGTGCTCCGGATAGATAACCAGTCAGCTATTGCACTTTGCAAGAATCCGGTATTTCATGAGCGAACGAAGCACATTGAAATACGATATCATTTTATCCGAGACTGTGTGGAAGCTGGAAGCATAGATGTGCAATATGTTTGCACAAACGAGCAACTTGCAGATATCTTGACAAAGGCGTTGAGTAGGCCGAAGTTTCAAGAAATGAGGTGCAAGGTTGGTGTTCAAGAAATAAAGGAAGACAAGAAGCGACAAGCTTAAGGAGGTGATTGTAGAAGTTAATCTTGTCGTTCGTTTTAGGAAGGTTTAAACCGTATACGTACGGGTCACGTCGTGTTGGGTTCGGTTTGTGAGCCGTGTTGGGCGTGGAGTCTATAAACGTCTATAAAAGTTAGAGAAGCAAGGAAGGAAAAGTGATCATATGCACCAACGAAAATCGTTCTTCTCTCGTTCGATCTAGGGTTTTTGTATCTGTTGTTTCTCGCTGTGTTTCAGGTCACGAGCTCGCAAGGATCTAGGGCAAAACCAACAACAACTCACAGGTCATGCATTTTGCACCGTCTGTGTTAATTTTGTTAGTTGTGCAGCGGAGATAGAGATCTGAGATAGGATATGTGCATCCATCCGGTTTGAAACTGAAATGCCAGGTTAACTGAACTTAACCGATCGATCCACGTACGCCATCAGGTACAGGTGACACTCAGGACAACTTCAGCTAGGGATGAAAACAGAGCAGATACTTTTCAGAAGCAAAAACAAATACATAAACCCCGTAAACAAAAACAGAAGTAGATATTCTAAAAACATATGGACCGAATACAACACGAACACCTAGTGATGCAGATATTGGCCGGAACCAAGAGAACCCTTGAATCATGCAAAACAAAAACTCTTAAGCATTCAAACAAGCCAACAAAGTTGATCCCTAATTCTAGCATAGTCCTCAATTTACTATGAAATATGGGACGGTCAAACCTTGGAACCATCCTCGAATGCATGAAGAAATTACATGGTCATCAATTTTAAGAAGAGCCGCTTTGAAAGTTTGGCTTGAGGTCATGTGATGGGCATGTGAGATTGGGCCATGCACATCAACCCTAAAACGTAAATTCCATATTAGCCGGAAACGAAAATTACATTTCCACCGTCCGTTCCGTCGGAAACGTTGTTCTGTTTTTATGAAAGCACTTTGAGAATTTGACACAAGAGAGTCCATATGGGAAGCAAACCTAGAGGCCAACATCTTAGCAATGTATTTGGCAATGGCATAGATGAGACGTATGGGTCTAAAGTCACTGAAATTAATACTATAAGGCACATAAACAACACCTTGTACTCCATTGATTACATTAAATTACTACTATAGTTTTACGACCATACTCTCTTCTCGTGTCGTCTTTTCTTCTTGCAGTATTACACAGTGAATTGGAAGTATGAAAAAGCGATTACATTGCTACATTGTTACGACCATGCTCTCTTCTCGTCCTGTGTCTTCTTATATTCTTCTAATTACTTGTAGTTCCTTCGTCGCTCGTTCAGGTCAATCACGCGCAACGTGGTCTTCAGGGCCCATAATTTGGCACTCTTTTCCACATGTTCAGCGTCTTCGCTTCACTTTTTTCGATAAAGGGAATATATTAATATCAAAAAGATACCAATTACACCCAGCCTCTGCAACAACGCACCACCCTAATGGCACTACGGATGCACACAGCCAAAAAAAGGAAAAAAAAACTAAGAAAACAAAAGTCCCGCTACAGTATCTCGAGCCTAACAACAGCAATACATCCACCGTCAAGACAACACCTGAAATACAGACTCTCCAAAAACGACGCCTCCAAGAAGGGAACAGTGCTCTAACACCGTCGCCGCCCGATCAACGATCTTAGGTTTTCACCCTGAAGATAGTCCCCGCTCTCAAAACAATGCCTCCAACAAGGTCATTGCCAGGCACAACCAGTAAAGGCCAGACCTTGGGTTTTCACCCTGAAAGGTAGGACTCTGAATTTCACCTGTGTTGTCGCCCCCACTTTCATACCGCTGCTGTGAAGCCTGGAACACCAAGCAAGTCCCTCAACAGCGCGGAGACTTGAACCTCCCTTAGCTAGTCCTCCCCTCCGGCCTTCATGAACTTCTCTTCTTCCGACTTTCATCATGGATCCATAGTCACTTGATGTCAACACAGAAAAAGAGCTTCGCGCCGCTCCCTCCAGAACCAATCGGTCGGAATAAAAGCATGGGTGTGTAGGCCTACTCTTTTGTTGAGGTTTTTTACGGTACAACTTACTTGTCCCATGGACGAGTAGTATTGAGCCAGGGGTAATTTAGGTAGGTATCTTTTTTTTTCTGCAAGGGCGCGAGCATAGTCCATGATCTCTCCACAGCTAGCGCCAACAAAGAGTTGCCATTGCTCTCACACGGCCCGTGCTCCCGCCCTGCCGTCGCTGGCGTTCTTGCCACGGCCTAGACTAGACGTGATTTTCGTATACTCTCTGCACTTAGTCTAAAAATCATGCGTCTCAATGAATGGATTACATCATCTACTGCCATCTGCATTTCACAGTAAAAACAGATAAATAGAAGTACATACACTACTGCCATCTGCATTTCACAGTTTTGCTTGCATTTATCTGGATTTCACAAGAACGAACAGATAAACAATGAATGAGGTACTAACAGTACTCGAAAATTCAGAGATAGGCCGCAGAGTAAAAGTAAGCTCTCGAGTCCGGATACGGGGAGTTTATCTCAAATAATGTGAGCAACGAGCCAATGCGTTTTTAGTGGAGTGTGTTGTCCCGTGCCGTGCCGAAGTGGCCGCGGTGCTGCGGTGAGAAGCAGGCGTGCGCGATGGCGTGCAGCCCGGCGCAGGAGCTCGACCGGCACCGTCGGCCTCGCCGTGGCGGTGTGCAAGCGGCGTATGCGCATAGGGCTCCACGCCTGCTGGTCGGCGTGCTGCCGCAGGAGCTTCCCCGCGCTCCCGGCCCCAGCAGCCTCGCCGAGGCGGTTTGCAAGCGTCGGGTCCGGCCGCCTTGGGCGTGCAGCCTAGCGCAGGAGCTGGTGTGCGCGCCCGGTATCAGCAGCCTCCCGCGGCTGTGTGCAAGCAGCGGGTCCTCACTGTTGGACAGCTGATCATACACCTTCACGAGGCCCAGGTCGGCGCTATGCTGCCTCCATCGGCGGTGCTCGGGGCGGAAAGAGGCCGCAGGGGCGGGAGCCTGCTGGTGGAGCGGATGGCCAGGTTGCCGCCTCCTATCGTTCCTCAATTCTAGTGAATACCCTTCTTTTCCTTTTAAAACTCTCGAAATTACCCTTGGGTTTGTAGAAATATAACAATGTTACACTTCGGTGCAAAAATACTACTCATCGACCCGAGTAGTATGAGTTAATCTAAGCACTTGGATTTGGCCGTTTGGACGGCTGACTCTCCTCGGTCCCTACCGTAAAAGAGCCCCTTTTGTTCCACTCGAGGAGCAGATACAAGACTCTGCCTCAATTGATCGATGTAGTAATACTCTTCCCACCTTGTCACTAGCTTTTGCCTTATTGGGAGGAAACGCGCATCCGAGATCATCACGATAAACCGAACCAGCCCTCTCTTTGCCGGTTGGTCATTGTGCCCCTCCGGCAAACCTAGCGAGCAGGCTTACCCCCTGTTTCACGGAGCTCCTCCCCAGTGGCACTCGCGGCAACTTTTTTTTTTTTTTCTACCAAGTCTCGCCAAACTGCAAGACTGTACAGTCCTGCATGAATCTAAAGCCACCAAGACAGTGCCATTTGTCCGTGTAGTTGGCAAACCCGAGCGCATAGACCTCATCGGCGAAGGCGACGATTCACCTGTCATCAGGAAGATCGGCTAGGAGATGCATTACTTGGCTGATAGAAGTAAGTTCATATTACCACTTTAGGTGGCACATGATCACTCTATCCATCCAAACAAGTAAAACTAAGCGTTTCTCTTCGGCAAATTCAGCCACAACGACCGTCCTCACGTATTCTAATTTTGGCACGGATAGGGTGTCATGTGTTGTGGGTTTGCTTTGCCAAGCTCTACTTAGTTGGGTCGGCCCATAAAAGCGAATTGTTTTGTTTCGGTGATGCCCAAAACGATACGGCTCTGTATACAGAGTTGTTTGGTTGCGGGCAAGGCCAATTTCCTATTCGTTATTTGGGTATTCCGATTCATTATCGGAGACTTACAATCGCGGAATGGAAATTAGTGGAAGAAAGATTACAAAAACGCCTTAGTAGTTGGAAAGGTAAATTATTGTCCCTGGGAGGAAGATTGGTACTCATTAATTCGGTACTCACAAATATGGTACTGTATATGTTATCATTCTTCATCCTACCGAAAGGAATTCTGCATAAACTCGATTACTATCGATCCAGATTCTTTTGGCAAGGGGACAGCGAGAAAAAGAAATATCGACTGGTTAAGTGGAGTATAGTTTGTAGTCCCAAAGATCAAGGAGGGCTTGGAGTTCATGACCTGGAGGTCAAGAATTCAGCTCCTCTGGGTAAATGGCTGTTTAAGCTACTTACTGAGGATGGGACTTGGCAAACTATTCTTCGGAGAAAGTATATCGGTTCGAAGACATTATCCCAAGTGGTTTGGAAACACTGGGGATTCTCACTTCGGGCTGGTCTTATGGCGACAAAAAATGTATTCTTTCGCCATGGTACTTTCTCAATCAGGAATGGAGCACGGATACGGTTACGGGAAGATGCTTGGCTAGACAATGCACCCTTAAGTGAACAGTATCCTGCTCACGTATAGGATTGCTCGTCGCCAAGGTGATACCATTGCTACCGTAATGGCTACCTCACCTCCGAATGTGACGTTCAGACGGGTTTTACTTGGACAAAGACTTGTGGCATGGAATACCCTAATTCAACGGCTCGGAGATATTCATTTATCACCTGAACCAGACGAATTTAGATGGAACCTTCATGTAGATGGTACCTTTTCCGTAAAATCTTTCTACAATGCGATCCTTCTTTCGACTTACCAGGTTGACAACAATAAGAAGATTTGGAAGATGAAGATACCATTAAAAATTAAAATTTTTGGATGGTATCTTCGTCGTGGGGTTATTCTCACCAAAGACAATCTTGTTAAGCGGAATTGGCATGGAAGTACACGGTGTGTTTTTTGTCATCGGGACGAAACAATCAAACACTTATTCTTCCGGTGCCGGTTCGCGAGATCTATATGGTCTGTCATCCAAGTAGCCTCTACCTTGTATCCTCCGACTAGTGTCGCCAATGTCTTTGGCAATTGGCTTCATGGTATAGATTCAAGGTTTAAGTTGCTTCTTAGGGTGGGGGCGCTAGCAGTTATCTGGGCGCTTTGGCTATGTAGAAATGACAAGATCTTTAATGACAAAAATTGTTCTTTGTTGCAGGTCATCTACAGATGTACAGGTATTCTCCGTTCATGGTTACCTCTACAGCGAGTGGAGAACCGACAGCTATTTACGGAGGTCTGTACACGGTTGGAGGCTACGGCGAGGGATACTTTTTCCCTACATGGGTGGCAGCATAGTCTACGGATAGATGCCCCACCTACACTTTAGGCGTTATATGATTCATCGTTCCGATATGTATCTCGCCTAGTTTTTATTATTTATCCTTTTGGACTTGAGACAACAAAACGGCTGTGTGCATCCTGGTTATGCAGAGGCTGGATGTAATTGCTTATTAAAGTAATAAAGCATCCTTTATCGAAAAAAACTTAGTTGGGTCGGCTCAAGCATGCAAGAGTCCCGGAGTTCAGTTTCCTCTAATACCTTACGAACAAAAGATAATCAGATAGGCATATGATATACATACATGGTTAACTGGTTGCATGCTACCTCGATCTAGCTGCCTATTTATGGGCTTGGTTTGTTCATATGCAGCATGAGTTGTTCACTCACGAGAGTTGTGCATCAAAAATGAAATTTTGATGTCACAACTCACAGGTCATGCATTTTGTAACGTTTGTATTGATTTTGTTAGTTGTGCAACGGAGATAGAGATCTGTGATACAATACATGCATCCATCCAGTCTGAAATTGAAATGCCAGGTTAACTGAACTGAACTGATCCACGTACCCCATCAGTTACAGGTGACACCCAGAATAATTTCAGTACACGGTTCTTCTTAGTGCATTGTTGATCGGTATCGCTAGTAGAGCAGTAGGGCAGCACCCCTCTACTGCGGCATGTGTTATTGTGTTTTGTGCCGTAGTTGAGATGAATTCCACTGCCTAATTGAGCAAAGACAAATGTAGGATGAACAGCCTACTACGCGATGCAGACGGCACGCCACCCTCCAACACCGGCACAGCAACCAGCGTTTGTGGCGGAGGACGAGCACCTTCGGCACAGCTAGAGAGCAGCACGCGCTGACAAATGATCCATCCATCTATCCCGATCTCGCCTCTGTTTGAACTCGTCATTAACAGCACGTACACCCGTGCGGGCCGTGCGCGAGCTCCCCGTCCATCTGACAATATCGACATGCACGATGGGCCGCACTCCGAGCGAGTCCGACTCAATCTCAAATCCGAACCATGTCCCGTTTCGTCTGTTAAATATCCCTGCAAGAGCCCCACGCCCCGCCATTGATCGGCATCAATTACACATCTCCTCCACATTGAATCCGTGCAATAGCGACCGTCACCAGTCCATCAGGCCGTCTTTGTTTCGCAAACGGAAGGATTCCATGGCTCCGTTGGGCTTGCAGCTGCTACCGGATGACATCCTCGCCTGCATCCTCCGCCGTCTCGCGCCCCGTAGCCTCGCCGCCTCCCGTTGTGTCTGCAAGAGCTGGTGCGCGCTTATCGACGATTCTCACCTCCTGCGGACAGACCTACTTCCGCTATCACTGTACGGTATCTTCCTCTTGGAAGGGGAACATATAAGCCTCCCAAAATTCTTTGCAAGCCACCTGATACAAGGCAAAATTGCTGCCATGCCCGACTACTTGAACAGGGAATGTGTTCTGAATCACTGCAACGGTCTCCTTTTACTTTGGGACGAGGTGGTTAATCCCGCGACACGACAAAGGGTTGTTTTGCCTTCGCCCCCACCCCTATGCGCTGGGATGGAGGAATTCTTCGACGACGACGGCAGGTGCCTCGTTTTTGACCCTACCGTCTCACCGCACTATGAGGTGCTTCATACTCCTAGCGTTCCCCCATGCCTGGGAGCACGGCCATGTTCGCGGATGAATCGGAGTGGCCACCCTATCGATATCCAATACAAGTCTTCTCTTCAAGGACTTGGACATGGGAGGAGAGGTTGTTTGTCCGAAGAGGGGAGGCTGCAGGGACTATTGCCGACATGAAATCAGATGAGCAACAAGAGGATCGCTATGCCGTCTACTGGAAAGGAGCGGTTTATGTGCATGCTCAGAATGACTCCATTATACGGTATATATATCCCTTCACCCCTTAAAACAAGCAAGGTTACTTAAGCTAGTTAAGCTGAAACTCATTGCATTATTCACTAACTTGCACTTTACTATCTTCACATTTGACATTTGCAGCATTATCTTATCGGATGGTGAGTATGAGGTGATCAACTCACCAACAAGCACTAAATTGGGTGGGCATCTTCATCTTGGAAAATCGGAGAAGGGAGTGTACTACGCTTTAACTTGTAGTTTGCAGAAACGAATTCAAGTATGGTTGCTTACGGATTCATGCGGCAGACTCGAGTGGATTTTGAAGAATGATATTGGACTTGTGCCAATGTTCGAAAACATTTCAGGGGACTTTCAAGATGAACACTCCGCATCATGGATGTTACATAAAGGTAGTTATGATGAAGATGCTAAGGAAACACATGTTGAAGATAAATTGGAATGGAACTTTGAAAATGGTATTATCCTCGAGGCTGAGGCTGGTCATAAGACTGAATGGGACTATAGGAGTGAAGTCATCCATTTTCTTGGATTTCATCCATGCAAAGAGGTTGTGTTCTTGTGGTTAGCAGAAAAAAGAGTAGTTGCTTATCACTTGAGTAGCTCCAAAGTTCAATACTTGGGAAATTTAAGATTACATTGTTTAGGATATTCCTTTCCATACACTCCATGTTGGACAGGAGAGCTAGTTGGACAGAATTAATTCTGGCCAAAATCTTGGGTTGTTTCAAATGTCATATTATTGCTTGTAACTTCTGTTCTGAATCACTCCAACGGTCTACTTTTGCTTTGGGACAAGGTGGTTAATCCTGCGACACGGCAATCGGTGGATTTGCCTTTGGCCCCACCCTTATATTGCGCTGGGATGGAGAAATTCTTCGACAACAGGTGCCTCGTTTTTTACCCTACCGTCTCGCCGCACTATACGAGGTGCTTCATATTATTACTTAGGGATTTCTATTTTCGTGCCCCTGGTTCGTTAGTTGTACTCAGTTTTCCCCAGTCCCTTAGTTTTTCCTCAGTTTTCCCCTCCTCTAGTTTGAAACACGCACAAGTGCTGGAACGGCCGGTAGCCGTCAGGTCAGAGGCCTTGACCGTTAGTCTGACCGGGTGGGGCCGCACAGGGGCAGCTCCTCCCTGACCGTCTCGTGCTAACGGGTAGGGTCAGGAGACACGTCGGAGCAGCCATCCATCTATCGCTGACGTGTGGGCCGTTTTATTTCATGATTTTATACGCGGTGCTGCCAATGACAAATGGGGCCGCTCTATAGGGCTGCCGCAGCCAATGACCAGTGGGGTCGTATATTTTTCGGTAAAAGACATATATTGCCGCTCCGTGGGGCTACCGCAGCCAATGACCGAGTGGGGTCGTCTATTTATTTAGGGAAACTCATATATTGCCGCTCCGTGGGGCCTCCGCAGCCAATGACCGGTGGGGTCGTCTATTTTTCGGGAAAAGACATATATTGCCGCTCTGTGGGGCTGCCGCAGCCAATGACCGAGTGGGGTCGTCTATTTATTTAGAGAAACTCATATATTGCCGCTCCGTGGGGCCTCCGCAGCCAATGACCGGTGGGGTCGTCTATTTTTCAGGAAAAGACATATATTGCCGCTCCGTGGGGCTGCTGCAGCCAATGACCGGTGGGGTCGTCTATTTATTTAGAGAAACTCATATATTGCCGCTCTCGTGGGGCTGCCGCAGCCAATGACCGGTGGGGTCGTCTATTTATTTAGAGAGAAAAAATCATATCTTGCCGCTCCGATATATGTCTTTAGAGAATATCATAGAGAGAAGCAACAAGTTCGCTAATTAATTATTCTTAAGCTAGACCGGAGAACCGGTGGCAGCTCGTTCCCCACCGTCGGACGGAGCAGCCATCGCCGGCGGCGCGCCGGCGCCTCGTCGCGCCGCCGGCTCTGTCCCCCGGCGGCGTCGGACGAACTGCGGCGCTGCACGTCAACCACGGCTCCAGCACTTGTTTCGTCCGCACGCATTGTACCCACCGCGGGAAAGTCCGCCGCAAGCAGATCCGCCGCCCACGACGACCGGGATTTGTTCCGCGCACCAATTGGTAGACCTCCGCTTCTGCCTCCCCCGCCCCCTAATCGATTCGGTTCCCGTAATTTATTGGAGTTTGCAGGTACGAAATAGTCCTCAATGTCTCGTCGTAGCGGGTACACCGGCGAGGGTGGGGATTCGATCATGTCGTGGCCACGTTCTACTTCTCCTACCTCGTCGGAAGTGCAGGTATATAGCTTCAGCTCTCTGTACTACCGTTGAATTTGGGGTGAATTTGAAGTTCCGCCATGGCCTGTTGGGGTGATTTCAGTTGTTCTTTTTTCCATTATTGTTACGGTTAGCCGGGCAAGCCGATGATCCATGGTACATTGCATACCAAGATGAATCAACCCGGTGGTGTAGCCGGAGGATGGATTTGGAGGAGAAGGTGGCCAATTTAGGTGATGAATTGGCCCGTAAAAACCTGATGATATTCGAGCTGAAGCGTATTGTGGATGAAGAAAAGAAGAATTCAGAGCTTATTCGCAAGGAGAAGTTGAGAGTTGAGACAGATCTTGCCGTATTTGATCAAGTGGTAGAAAATCTAGAACATGAACTAAAAGTGATGGGAGAGGAGAAAAGTAGATTCATCTCGTGCAGTTTTATTAGGTGTCATCCCTGTCCTAGCGAGTTATGTGGTTACGGTAGACGATTTAGTATAGAATTGTTATTCGGTAGATGGCTCTAACCACTGTATTTTGTTGTGGCTCTAAGCACTCGTATTTCGGTGTACAATTTCCTACTTGTGCTAAGTAATGTGCACGATAATTTTAGCAAGGGATCCCAAAAGTGAAAGCATGTACCAGCCTCCGGATCAAATACATATCAATATCTTCCCAATCAAGTTGGGATAGAATTCAAATCATACATACGGATGTACATGGACACATCAAGAACGTGAAGAAGCTTTTTTGAGACGGAGGTAGTAGTTCGAACAATTTTATCCCATTTGGAAATTGAAAAATACAAATTTATAATAATTTATCCCAATTTGCGGCGTCGAACACGGTCGCGCAGCGATGGGCAAGAAAGGCCGGGACGACGGGCGGCTGAGGGGTGGTCATCTGCGCCATCAAACGTTGAAGCGATGTTATCGGCGATGGCTTCAATGTTCGTGGCATCGATGACCGGTGTCGGAACCGCCGCTGTCTTGGTGTTCTTCATCGGCGACGGATCTGCGGAGGGCTGGATCGGCGGCTTTGCAGCGCGGTTGTAGACGATGGCTTCAATCGTCTTGGCATCGATTCGCACTCTCGGCACCGGAAGTGAGACATCAACAGGCTCCGACATTGAAGGCTGGGTCTGCGCCGTCGAAGTGATGTTTTAGGCGATGGCTTCAATGTTCGTGGCATCGATGACCACTGTCGGCACGGCCGCCGTCTTGGTGTTCTTCATCATTCAACGGATCTGAGAATAGAATCGAAAGTGAGACGAGAGAGAGACATTTCAACTATTTCGACGAGTTAGATCCTCACCGGCACTCTTAGATCCACGGCGCACGCACGGTTAGATGCACGCCGCCGCACGCACGGTTAGATCCGCGCCGCCGCACGCCGACGCACGCACGGTTAGATCCGCGCCGCCGCACGCCGCCGCACGCACGGTTAGATCCGCGCCGCCGCACGCACGGTTAGATCCGCGCCGCCGCGGCCGCCGTAGTAAGAGAGGAAATACGAGAGAGGAGGATGCGGCGGAATATGCGGCTGCCGGGGTTGGTAGGTATGTGCTCTGCTCTTGTCTCCGTATGCGTCCATCGTGGTAGAGAGCGAGATACGGAGCCGTCCGATCATAAATGATCGAACGGTGCAAGCGTTCGTTGAGCTTTCAACTAACCAAGATCCGTGTGACATACATCTCGACCAATCGAGAGATCAGCCGGTGAGTACAAGTTAGGAAAAGCTGAGTAGAACTAAGAGGGGGAAAAGTGAGGAAATGTTTATCGGAAGGGCAAAGCTGAGTATGGCCGAGTAAAACAAGTGGGCCCGGAGGGGAAAGCTGAGTAACACTAAGTAAAACGAGGGCACCCAAATAATAAACGGACTAAGGGAAATTGAAGCTTTTGGCATAAAAATTGTAAAATTGTGTTATTTGAACAATATATTACATTTTGGCCGACTAGATATTGTTTGCAACTCAAAGATACACAAGTGTGACGAATTTGGACTCATTTGGACAAAGTTTGTAAGCATAGTGGGTATTTGGGAGGTGTATTGAGCGAGAAAGCCCTGCATCTTCATATCTAGTAGCTCATGGACTAGGAAGTGGTTTTGAAGCTTTTGGCATAAAAACTTCATATCTCTATATTTCCTTTTCCATTATTATTTCTCTAGGTTGTAGGTAACATAATAAGGCTCCATGGGAAGGTTCCACCATGTTTTGAATTATTTTGAATTGAACCCTAAAACCCTAAAACCCTAAAACCCTAAAACCCTAAAATGATAAATGTGGCTTAAATGTGGCATACAAATTGTTCATACAAATTCAAATTGTTCAACACAAAGGGATCCCCAATACAAAGGGAACCACAATACAAATTGTTCATACAAATTCAAATTGTTCAACACAAAGGCATCCCCAATACAAATTGTTCAACACAAAGGGATCGCCAATACAAAGGGAACCCCAATACAAATTGTTTATACAAATTCAAATTAGTTTTTCAGAATAAAATCTTTCTCTTGCTCCTGGTGTGACTCGCCGGGGCCACCACCTTACTCGGGTAACCCTAACGGGGATATTACCGGTGTCTACCTTCCTTTTGCCCTCTTTCTTGTTCTTCTTCTTACGCAAAGCTTGTGCTTTTTCTTCGCCATGCACTCTTCGAAGTTAGCTTGTATCATGGCCTTACCACTTTCGTGGCATTCTCGACTATACTGTTCCCTCTCCTCTAGACTCATCGGTTGAAGCCATTCTATATCCATCTTTTCCCTCTGCTCTCCATCCAATGGTTCAAGCAGCTCTACATCCATCTGTTCCCCCCGCTCTCGATCCATCGGTTCAATCTCCTCATGTTGAACTGCTGCTTCAATCTCCTCTGCATTTGCTGCTTCAATCTCCTCATGTTGAACTGCTGCTTCAATCTCCTCTGCATTTCTTGCTTCAATCACATCATGTTGAGCTGCTCGCTTCAATCTCAAGTTGAATTGTTGCTTCATTCTCCTCTGCATTTTCTGCTCCCGCTTGATCTTCCATTCCAAAAGCTGGGTCAACTCCATTTTTACAAAGCCTAGCAATGTGTCCGGGGATTCCACAACGTTTGCACTTACGTTTTCGAATCGGTGCACCACCCTCTGCACTAGCTCGATCCTATTCTTCCTTGGCCTACCTGCCGGTCTAGTCAATACTTGGAGAGTACGGTTTGAAGCCTGGATCGACTTTCATCCATTGGTCTTTTCCCAACAAGGTAGGAACATTCATAGCATATGCAGCCCTAAATTTGGCAACAGAAGTACTGCGACACATACTGATCAACTTCACCCTCTTCACCCCCTATAACACTCATGAAAAACAATGCGTGTATGCGGGGTATCCCACGGATCTGCCATCCCCTACAATGGCATTTCCTATCAACCAAACTCACTTGGATACCTCCATTGCCTGTTTTCTTTGTCGGTGTAGGTTACCTCGGCCTCCATTCCTTTTCGACGCACTTGCATCCTCAATTGTTTTGCCCTGGCATGCAAAGACTTAATCAAAGACGGGAGCATGAGATGGCCAACATAATTTTTGGATGCAATTCTTTGACTGAGATCGATCTTTATCATGATCATCTGCCTAATCTTATCAAATATTTGCCACGAGCATAAGCCCTTTCAATGACTTGACCTTTGAATTGAAACTCTCCGCAAGGTTACTTGTTACATAGTCTACCTTGCAAATTTCATTGAATTGGCTTCTTGACCACACCCTACCATGATGTTCATCCAAGTACTCCTTCACCCCGGGTTTTTGTTTATACAACACATCCAAATGAAACGAGATGCTTCCTAGAGCTGCATGTGTATGAAGCTGGCCATAGGTTGTCGGTAAAAACTTTACCCTTGAATTTCTTTGTAAAATTCTGTACCAAGTGTCGCATACATTCCCTATGCTCCACTCCGGGGAATACTTGCTTCTACCGCGAGTCTCCAAACCTTTGCAAGCGTCCGTGTGGATAACAAGTCCTGTTGGATGACCTATAAGGTCGCGCAAATTCTGCGAAACCAAGTCCAACTTTCCTGTGACTCAACCTCCAAAACCCCATAAGCAACGAGGGAACATCCAATTATGTCCATCAAGCTGCGATAGCAGACAACTAGCTGTCCTTTAAACCTGCCATGAAGAGCTGATGCATCCACGGCCAAATAAGGCACTGCAACCGTCCAAAAGCCTTTCCGGCAAGCTTTGAAACAAACAAAAGCCCTTACGAAACATTCCTTGTGCATTACCTTCCCGCTTTTCAATTTGTAGGGAGCTGTATGCTTGTCTATCGCTACAACATCTGCTGGACTAGCCATCTCCACTTCAGCTTTGAAAGTGTAAAGCAGCTGAAAGCTTTCATTCCATGGACCATTGATCTTGTCAAGAGCCATTTCCTTTGCATAGAACATTCTCATGTAAGGTACCTCCATTTTATACTTCTCAACCAGCTTTTTTACGAGTCTTTGTTGGACCAAGTGAAGGCTCTTCTCTCAGCCAATCTAGGATTACATCTGCCAACCACCTAGTCTTCGCTAGCTTTGTTTTCAGCTGCGGCTCTCCCCTAGAGGTGGACACCTATGGATCTCATTATTCTTCTTTATACTGAAACATAATGATAAGGGATGTCGGTAATAGATAACAAATTTTACACCGTGATCTAAATACACAAGCGGATTGGCGTAGTACCTGAACCAAGCTGCTTCTGCTTATTGTGGATGCATGCAGCCTAAACCTACACCTTGGGTATGGGCATTTAATTGTGAACCTACCTGGCTCACTTTTAATAACCTCGAAATTATTCTTAGTGAGAATGTGATATGTAGTAATTGCATTACGGCAGTCCATCATCGTTTGAAACACGGTGCCTTCTACAAGCTGGGGTTTCTCCCTGTTCCAATCAATTGTTGGCAAGTCTTCACCTTCGTAATCGGCTAAAACGAGGCTGTCATCATTCTCATTCTTCTCTTCATCATCAGTGTCATCAAATCTGGCACCAAAAGCCATATCTTCCATGTATTGATCCTCCATTGCCTGCTGCATCGATCTACCAATTCAGGAAACATCAACTCATCCTCATCATCTTGAGGAGGCTGATCCTCAATGTCTGCATCGTCCTCCACATCGACCGTACGAACGATCTGGCTACCACTAGCACTGGGGACGGATGGTGCTGCTGTGGACCTACAAGGAGCGCCACGGCGCACACTATTAGCGAGGCGGCGGCGGTAGAGAGACATGATGCCCGACCACCTGATGATGCCCCGGCACCGGATGATGCACGGCCCCTGTCCACATGGATACGAATTTTACCGAACCGGCAAGAAGCATTCAAAGCAAAAAGAAATCCCGGATCTTCTTCGGAAATTAGTGGAACAAATCTTCCCTCCGAGCTGTTGAAATATTCGAAATGAGCTGCATCGAGAGAGCTCCAGGTGTAGTTATCGTAGATGTTAGCTTTGAAATCCGTTAACGAGATGGTGGTTGCAACCACCGCAGGGAAGTTAAACCCGAGTCTTACGAGCGTTTAGAATCACGCGTAAAGCTAGAATCCAGCCCTAACCACCAGCCGAAAAGCCAGCGCTGGATCCATCCTATTCGAAAAGCAACGCGAGTTAGTTGAGCAACAACGATTGGCGCTCAAAAACTGCCTACTTGTTAATTCACATGGGATAGGCGGACGATGCTTACCCGGATGGAATCCATGCGTTAGATCCCTCCGATTCCCAATCTTCTCCACGGCGGGCGGGAATAGTCTGCGCACCGGACGGAATTACAAAGAGGACGGGGGTAGATCCAGATCGGGGGGGGGCGGAGCCGGGGGGTGGTGGGGGGGGCGGGGCCGGCTCGGCGGCGGACGACGCCATAAGGTAGGTGGGCAGGATGGCGTGGCGGCGGAGGGGCGGTGTGTGAGCTCCTCCAGTCTCGGACGGAGGGGAAAGCTTTGGGTCAGCTCTTCCAGTCAATAGTCAACACATTTCGAAAGCAACGGTCAAGTCAAAACCACCGCGGCTCCCTAGCCGTCACCGGTAACGGAAGGCCTGCGAACAGACGGCAACCCTCCCGTCCGAGCCTCTGGAAGGGGTTTCAAACTAGAGGGAGGGGAAAACTGAGGAAAAGTTAAGAGGCTGGGGAAAACTGAGTACAACTAACGAACCAGGGGCACGAAACTAGAAATCCCTATTACTTATGTTCCCCCCATGTCTGGGAGCACGACGATGTTCACGGATGAGTCGGAGTGGCCGCCCTCTCGATACACTACGGGAGAGACGGCATGTGCCGACGGCCAGCCGATGTGCCGACGGCCAAATATCAGGGCTGTCGGCACAGAGGCCCTCGTCGACCGGCGACGGAGCTGACCGTCGGCACAGGCCGGCCGTCGGCACACTGCTGCCTACACCGATGGTCACCGTCGGCGCAAATCGGGTCGTCGGCACAAGAAGGTGACGTCCGAAGGTCACCGTCGGCACATCGCCAACCATCGGTACACGTACTGACAGGCGGGCCCATCCGTTGGACAGTCACGGCGCCGTCTATACTGTGCCGACGATGGCCCACGGCGCAACAGCGGCCGTCTGCACAACACCGACTGCTGGGTCCCCTCTCTTGCTGTGCCGACAACTACCCACGGCACAACCACGGCCGTCGGCACAGCCAATTATGCACATTTTTTATTTTTACATTTTTTTACTACAAAGATAATTATTACCCATATAATTTTTAATCCCAATCATTTTTATTTGTTTATTTCTTTCTCAATGCTATTTTGGCGAACCCCTTTGCGGGAAACCTATATATATGTATAAGCGCGGTATAGATCCCCCGCCGGGACCCCGGTCTAGGGTTTTCCCAGAAATCGAGGATCGGAGAGTGATTTGAGATGGTTTTATATCCTAGGCTACCCCCCAGGTGTGTTCGGCTTCTCGGACATGGGGTTCCTACACTTACGCAGATTCTGGATGTATAGGGGAACTCCCTCGGAGGTGAACCGGAGAGAAACTTGAGATCATATGGGATGATCCTTGTTACCACATGTACATATGACCTAACCAAGCTCAAATGGAGGCAAATGCCCACCGTGGGACCCCCGATGGGATGCAATCAAAGGGGTAGACCGCGCGGTCAACTGAACTAGGGTTTCATCAGAAATTGAGCATCGGATCTAGGGAATGGCCCCAAAACTTGCGTGTGTCCACATGGCATGCACAAAAGTGATTTGAGAAGGTTTTGTATCCAATGCTACCCCCCAGGTGTGTCCGGCTTCTCGGACATGGGGTTCTACACTTAGGCAGATTCTGGATGTATAGGGGGGAACTCCCTCGGAGGTGAACCGGAGAGAACCTTGGGATCATATGGGATGATCCTTGTTACCACATGTACCTATGACCTAACCAAGCTCAAATGGAGGCATATGCCCACCGGGGGACCCCCGATGGGATGCAGTCAAAGGGGTAGACTGCGCAGTCAACAGAACTAGGGTTTCGTCAAAAATCGAGCCTCAGAGCGGTTGAATAGCTCCAAAACTTGTGTGTGTCCACATGGCATGCACAAAAGTGATACACTTAAGAACTTAAGACCCAGACACGATACAAAACACTTAAATAACTAGACCCACACACATACCAAAGCGCTTAAAGAACTAGACGCACACACAAACCGAAACACTTAAAGAACTACACCCACACAGGAACCAGAACACTTAAAGAACTACACCCACACAGGAACCAAAACACTTAAAGAACTACACCCACACACGATCCAAAAAATTTAAAGAACTACACCCACACACGAACAAATCACTTAACACTGGGTCGACACATGACCAGCTAGACACACGGACTCGACACACACACATATTAATCAGTTGTCGAAATCTTCGTCCTCGCTGGGGGTGTCCTCTGAAGCGGTACTTGAGAGGTTCCACAACCACCGTTCATCATCCTCCCCCCATGTCGACGCCTCTCCTTTGGCGTACTATGCTTCATATTCGGCCCTCCTCTACCGCTTTCCCACCCTCCTCTCTCTCCTGTACGTCTGCTTCTCCTTCCAGAATGCGCGCGTGGCCTCGACGTCTCCGGGATGGTCTCTGCGGTGCCATGAACTTCTCGTCCGCCTCGGTGGTATCAATCCTCCGTTGGGCAGACTGTTACCGCCGCGCTTCACCCTGTGAGCGAAGTAGCGGCTCAGTAGAGAGACTCTGAGCTTCCGTCAGAGCCTGACCTCCGGGAAGTTCATTTCGTGGCGCGGCCGGCCAAACCTCCAAGCTGCAACGCCGTATGAGCGGGCAGCAGCCTCCTTCGTGTAGAAGGTGCCGAGCCACACACGCGCACCACCAGCGGTGATTTCATCTGTGAAATGTCCCGCAGGCCGGAGGCGAACGCCGACGAAGCCCGTGTTGCTACAACGACAAGGAGCCATCTCAGCGGTAGCTTAGCTCAGAGGATTTTGTGGTGCTGTTGGATGAGAGAAGTGATGAGGGGAGAAATGTTGCTGCTGCTGTTAGTGGAGAAGACATGGCTATATATAGGCCGACGAGGGGCTGAAACGGCGGGAAAACTTGGCGGGAGAGAATGGGCGGGAAAGGGTGGGCGGGAAAACTTGGCGGGAGAGAAGCAACGGGAAAGGGTGGGCGGGAAAAAAGGGCGGGAGAGAAGCAGCGGGAAAGGGGTAAACAGCACGGTCAACAGAACTAGGGTTTCGTCAGAAATCGAGCATCGGATGGGGTGAATGGCCCCAAAACTTGCGTGTGTCCACATGGCATGCACAAAAGTGATTTGATATGGTTCTATATCCAAGGCTACCCCCCAGGTGTGTCCGGCTTCTCGGACAGGGGGTTCTATACTTAGGCAGATTCTGCATGTATAGGGGGGAACTCCCTCGGAGGTGAACCGGAGAGAACCTTGGGATCATATGGGATGATCCTTGCTACCACATGTACATATGACCTAACCAAGCTCAACTGGAGGCATATGCCCACCAGGGGACCTCCGATGGGATGCAGTCAAAGGGGTAGACCGCGCGGTCAACAGAACTAGGGTTTCGTCAGAAATCGAGCATCGGATGGGGTGAATGGCCCCAAAACTTGCGTGTGTACACATGGCATGCACAAAAGTGATTTGATATGGTTCTATATCCAAGGCTACCCCCCAGGTGTGTCCGGCTTCTTGGACAGGGGGTTCTACACTTCGGTAGATTCTGCATATATAGGGGGGAACTCCCTCGGAGGTGAAACGGAGAGAACCTTGGGATCATATGGGATGATCCTTGTTACCACATGTACATCTGACCTAACCAAGCTAAAATGGAGGCATATTCCCACTGGGGGACCCCCGATGGGATGCAGTCAAAGGGGTAGACCGCGCGGTCAACAGAACTAGGGTTTCGTCAGAAATCGAGCATCGGATGGGGTGAATGGCCCCAAAACTTGCGTGTGTCCACATGGCATGCACAAAAGTGATTTGAGATGGTTCTATATCCAAGGCTACCCCCCCCCAGATGTGTCCGGCTTCTCGGACAGGGGGTTCTACACTTAGGCAGATTCTGCATGTATAGGGGGGAACTCCCTCGGAGGTGAACCGGAGAGAACCTTAGGATCATATGGGATGATCCTTGTTACCACATGTACATATGACCTAACCAAGCTCAAATGGAGGCATATGCCCACCGGGGGACCCCTGATGGGATGCAGTCAAAGGGGTAGACCGCGCGGTTAACTGAACTAGGGTTTCGTCAGAAATCGAGCATCGGATGGGGGTGAATGGCCCCAAAACTTGCGTGTGTCCACATGGCATGCAAAAAAGTGATTTGAGATGGTTCTATATCCAAGGCTACACCCTTGGTGTGTCCGGCTTCTCGGACAGGGGGTTCTACACTTAAGCAGATTCTGTATGTATAGGGGGGAACTCCCTCGGAGGTGAACCGGAGAGAACCTTGGGATCATATGGGATGATCCTTGTTACCACGTGTACATATGACCTAACCAAGCTCAAATGGAGGCATATTCCCACCGGGGGACCCCCGATGGAATGCAGTCAAAGGGGTAGACCGCGCGGTCAACAGAACTAGGGTTTCGTCAGAAATCGAGCATCGGATGGGGTGAATGGCCCCAAAACTTGTGTGTGTCCACATGGCTTGCACAAAAGTGATTTGAGATGGTTCTATATCCAAGGCTACCCCCCAGGTGTGTCCGGCTTCTCAGACAGGGGGTTAGGGTTAGGGTTAGTGTTTAGGGTTAGGATTTGAGATGATCTATTCTATTCTTATTATTTGCAGTAAATAGTGACAATATTTATTTAAAAAACAAAAATAAAAAATAAAAAACCCTAACTGTGCCGACAGGTCTAGCCGTCGGCACAGCCTGACCGAATCGGTCAACCCACCACCCACGCGCGGGCCACCAACCACACATCCTCTCTATCCCCAAATTAACACCCGCGCCGCCGAGCTTCCCCATGCCGCCGCCGAGCTTCCCCCTCCCCCCCGCCGCCACCCGCTCCTTCTTCCCGACGTCGCCCGCAGCCCAATCGCCGCCCAGTCCAGCCTCCTCCCCATCGCTGCCCACAGCCCCAAACCCCGTCGTCTCCCGCTCCTCCGCTCCCCATCGCCGCCCACAACCGCACGTCGCCGAACCCGTCGCGCCCGCAGCCGCCCGTCGTCGGCCCCCTGCCTCGCCCTCGACCCGGCCATGCCCCCGCCACTGCCACCCACGTCCATATGGTAAGACCCCAGCCCTCTTTTTGTTTCTTTTTAAAAGCTTTTTAGTATTAGGAATTAGCAACATGTTTGGCAGATGTAGGGAGGGGGAATGACCCCGCGTTAGTATTAGCAACGTGTTTAGTATTAGGAATTACCCCACGTGACGACCTCGCGTTATGAATTAAATTTTCATTGACATTTTGTTTTGTTTTTTAAACTAGGCCTCGTAGTGAGCACCCCGCGTGACGACCCCGTATCTTGCAGCGCATCGCTACGGCTGTCGACATCGCCGGTTGTTCGACTACTTCCTCTACAGCCTAGGGTGAGATGAATTGCCGACTCCCCTCCGCATTTTTTATGTCACTAGATTTAATTTCTCCGTCAAGTCGCGTAACCTAGGTGTCAATTCCCGTCCGCAAGCGTTTTGCGGATAAATATGCATTAGTGGTCAGCATATTTCAAACCGTAACGCTTGTGGCATTTACGGGACAGTCGCCAGACCCGCAGTTGGGTACGTTTTCCACGTTCTGCTCGGGTGCGAGACATGATTTCGTCAGCGCCTCCCTGTTGTTCTCCGGATGCACATCCTCTCAGCTTTTTGCCAAGACGTGTATCGGGAGTGCAGCGGGGAGGTGCTGCCAAAATTATGTCTCGCACCCGAGCAGAACGTGGAAAGCATACCCAACTACGGGTCCGGGGCTGCTAGGAGCCCACCTAGTAGAGATGTAGGTTGATGCACGCGTTTTCGCCGGTAGAAACATAAAAATATGATGCATTCAATTTCATGCTACTATTTGTTGTTTGTCTCGCAATAAAGCAGGATGGCTGATAATGAGTGGTTGTACAGTGGCCGTGTTAGTTCGACTCAAGTGATAGATGAATGGAAATGGAAGACCAATTTCTTAGTGAAAGAGTTAGCTCGTGGTTCGAAGGGGGTCGTTCATCCCCGTTGCCCTTGTAGTGTCTGCAGAAGGCGTCATCCTAAGGACATGGTAGAGATGGCTAAACACCTTTGGTGGAATGGGTATATGCGTGACTACGACCCGCCGGTCGACTTTTCTCGGCACGAACGTGATAGAGGTGAGGTGATGCGACAGCGGATCAATGGCAATGAGAACGATGGGATATTAAACTTGCTAGATGATCTTCGGGATGCTGACATGCCAGACTTAGCATGGGACGAACAGTCTGAACCGAAGGAACCGCCTGAACAGGAGGAACCGCCTGAACCGGAGGGACCGCCACAACCGGAGGAACTTCCAGAGGAGGAACCTGAGCCAACCGCGAGGCCTCTATACCCGGGTGCAAAAATGTCTCAGATTGATGGCATCACGTAGTTGCTAGCCGACAAGTGCATGTTTGAGAGTACCCGAGCATCCTTTGAAAAGACTCTGAACACAGTAGGTAACATGTTGCCTGAAGATCATTGCTTGCCCAAGACCATGTACGAAACGAAGAAAATCTTGAAAGCATTGAAAATGGATTATGTAACGTATGATGTCTATCCAAAACTTTGTCTTTTGTTTTGGAAAGACTAGGCGGATGACAAGTACTGTGCCAAGTGTGGTCACTCTAGGTATCATGAGGTAGATATAGGCAATGGTCAGAAGAGGCAGACAAAAGTAGCCATGAAGATTATTCGTTATCTCCCATTCATCGAAAGAATCCAGCGGCTTTACATGTTCGAGGAGACTGCCAAACAGATGACATGGCATAAGACCGGGAAAAGATTGGAGGACGAGTTCAAACGGGTACCCATGGTACATCCATCTGATGGTAAATCATGGAAGCACTTCGATGCAAAGCACCCAAATGAGGCCAGTGAGGCTCGGAATGTTAGAATTGCGATAGCAACCGATGGATTCAACCCATATGGTATGTCGACTGCCTCGTACAGCTGCTGGCCCGTGTTTGTTATTCCGCTCAATCTCCCTCCTGGAGTCATAATGCAAAGGAAGAACATATTCTTGTCGATGATCCTTCTAGGGCCTGAATATCCAGGGAAGAATTTGAGTGTCTTAATGCAACCACTTGTGGATGATTTGCACCACTCGTGGCATCACGGGACATTGACATACGACCGAGCATCAAAGAGAAACTTCGTCATGAAAGTTTGGTTCCACTATTCGATGCATGACCTACCCGGGTACGCCCTCTTCTGTGGGCATAGTACAGCTGGTAAGTTTCCATGCCCAGTGTGCAGACACGAACTAGAGTTCAGGCGCCTAAAAGCTGGACACAAATATGTTGCCTTTGTCAAACACCGCAAGTTCCTCAGACCAGGGCATCGGTTCAGATCTGACAAAAAGAACTTCACGAAAGGCGTAGTTGTGCTTGAACATAAACAGATACCAAAGTTCAATGGTGCAACTGTTGATGCTGAGCTACGTGCTCGATCTCCATCCTAGTAAGGAACCCGGCCATCAATTTGAGGGATATGGTATAACGCACAACTGGACTCACAAAGCAGGCATAACAGAGCTCGGGTATTACAAGGACCTTGAACTTCCCCATAATATCGATATGATGCACACCGAAAAGAATTGCGGGGAGACATTCCTTAACACCTGCTGCAACATACTAGGCAAGTCAAGGGATAATGTTTCAGCTAGAGTCGATATTGAGGAGATATGTGACAGGGTGGCTCTACACATGCAGCCTCCTGAGGGCAATCGAAAAGGTTGGTTAAAGCCGCATGCCAAGTAATGCCTTGATAGTGCCGACAGGAAGGAGGCATTTAAGTGGCTCAAATATGACGTGATGTTCCCTGATGGTTATTGTTCGAATATGAGTAAGGGAGTCAATCTTGCTACAGGAAAAATAAACGGGCTCAAGAGTCACGACTATCATATATGGATTAAGCGGCTGATGCCGGTGATTCTTCGAGGGTATCTCCCCGATCATGTTTGGCGAGTGCTTGCGTAGGTGAGCCATTTTTTTCTGCACGGTCTGTGCTAAGCAGATATGTACCGAGGTGATTGAGAAGCTGCAGCAGCAAGTGTCGGACATTCTATGCAAGTTAGAGATGATATTCCCCCCAGGCTTCCTCACTCCGATGTTACATCTCATTGTGCACCTCACCAACGAGGAACTCTTGGGGGGACCGGTGCAGTATCGTTGGCAGTTTTGTATTGAGAGGGAGTTCAAGTATATTCGGTACAAATGTGGAAACAAAAAATAAGATTGAAGCATGCATAGCTGAGGCAACTCTCCTCGAGGAGATGGCAGACGCCACGACATTGTACTATGCCAATGATGTGCCCACTAAGCATAACCCGGTCGCTCGGTACAATTCCGACGAGCCCAAGCGTGACCCAAAGCTCTTGCTCTTCCAATATCCCAGTGGCAAGGCTGGTGCCTCAAAAGTGGAGAACATTTCGCCGGAAGAGAAGGATTGCATAATGCTTTACATGCTTATGAACATGGAGGAAGTGGTCGATTTCATGAGCTAAAAGGGTGAAGCAATTACTTTGCAACCAGTAACTTGGTTTTGGTCTAATACGTATTTTCTCCTTTCAGCCAATTCCAGGATGAAATGTGGTCAGGAAGGAATGGTCCCACTCCCACGCAGTGGTACACTCTTACGAAAGAGGGTGCCCCGCCCTTAAATAAAAGCTTCGTGAACTGGTTCCATGAAAAAGTAATTTCTCAAATGTCCCTCTTACTTTGCAATCCGTGACTTGTCTTATTACACGTAACTAATGCACAAAATAATCTGAACTGAACTTGTAGGGAGCTGATCCCAACGTTGAGATGACGGACAAGTTGAGATGCGTTTCCCAGGGTTTTAACCGTAGAGTCCATACGAATGAGAAGTATGATGTAAATGGGTATCGCTTCCATACAGAGTTTCACCAGAAGAATCGGCCTAATGCAAAAACAATAAATACTGGGGTCTACACCCGCAGAGCCGATGATCTTGATTACTACGGAAGGTTACAAAAGGTATACGAGTTGACGTTCAACAACGCAAACATAGAACTCAAGCTCTTTGTGTTCAAATGCCACTGGTTTTACCCACACGGTGAAATGAGAAGCACCCCCTCCATTGGGTTAGTTGAAGTTAGGCCTTCAACCACCTACAGCGGAGCCGACGTCTATATTGTGGCTCACCAAGCCAAGCAAGTTTATTATTTGTCCTACCCATGTCAGAATGAGGAACTCATGGGCTGGGAAGTCGTGTTCCAGGTATCGCCACATGGTAAGCTACCCATCCCCTCCGAGGATGATTACAACAACATTGACCCGGTAACATATTGTCAACACCCGGATTTTTAAGTCCAGATGCCTGTTATGCCATACATCGCAATCCCAGGAATATTGTTGTTGCGAGACATAACAGTTGAATATCATAAGTCATCATTCATTACATACCATAGTCGTCTTACAAATAGAGATCAGATGATCCAGTATTACACAAATAGTTGATCTATTGATCAACGGACACAAAGTTCATAGTTTCATAGCGGAAGCGTAAGTAGAAGGGACTCTCTAGTCCACAGGCCAACGTCTGACGTCAGAAGATTCCCTAGTTGTCGTAGGCGTCTTGCTGGTCGTCCTCTTGATAGTTCTGCTCCTCTTCATAGTCTGGCCATTTGAATAGCCAGGGACACAGCCGTGAGTACTTTAAAGTACTCGCAAACTAATACTAATGTAAGTGCTAACAATTCTAGTAAGGGGTGCTAAGCTCTAGTTATTTTTGCATAAAGCCAATTTTAGTTCACAAACATTTTAGTAAACAACTCTTCATGTGCTAGCTAACTCAGTGGGAACATTAGTGTCATTCCCACAGCTTCGTTGTGATTCAAAGTCAATGTCACCTTTCAAGTTCAATTTCACAAGTCACCATTCACCATTCATAGTTTTAGAAAAGTTCTGATGACGGAACAGTATGGCCTTTCCAACTGTCCATAACCGCGGACGCGGCTATTCGAATAGGTTAAACTCTGTAGAGGTTGTACACTTGTGCCACAACAATTGCAATAGCTCTTCAGGGGTAACTGGCCCTGATTTATCGTACGCAGTACGCGAACTACCAATCCTAACCTTTCATTTACATACCCTAGTATAGGCACCTCTCCCCATGAGCTTGGCCTCCCGGTGATAGCCAAGCTGTTATCCGGGAACTGCACGAGGCTTGGCCGTACAATTCACCTCGGTTCACGTCATTTCACTTTCAACGGAGGCAGCCTCGGCATAACCCCTATGACGCTTGTTCGGAGGGAACCCATACTAAGACACCTAAATTTCCAGCTAAGCCTTACCCGGATTCGGGTATTGTGGGGGTACTTGTAAAATTGGAATGGTATCGCATCCGAACCCAACCATCGGTTTTTGTAAAGTTCACCAAGTCATTCACGAGATCATATTCACCTTCAAAATCTTTCAAATAGAATGACTCATCATTCCAAGGTTTTCAAAGTCATTTCATTTCACAAGTTCCCAACTAAGGTAGTCACTTTTAATTTAGCACTAGCATCTAAGTATGAGGGGTGCTAAGTACTTTGCTTTGCTTCTAGGCTAACCTTGATACTCTTGTACTAATCCAATACTAATCAAGTGAATCATAAACCAAAAAGTACTTTGATAAAACAAAAGTAAATAAAGCTTGTAAAGTAAAACTGGGAAATAGGATCATAAGCATAAAGTAAATGGGGTAATGCCTTGCTCATGGTGAGCTTTGCACTTTGCAAGAGTATTATCTTGCATTGGTGTTAGCTTGCAATAGTCTAGCTTTCCTTGGTTGTTGAGGTGGTCAAAGTGCTCTTCTTCTTCTGGGTAGAATCCTTCCTCTTCCTGGTATTCTCCGGCACTAGCGTCTATATACGAATACGAGGATACAATCACCAAACAACACTTAAGTAACCTAAATTAGCCTTAATGGCTCACTCCAAATGATCTAGCATCATTACTTAACATTGCTACTTAGAATTAATCTAGGGTTTCTTACTTAGTGTTAGAGGATACTTCTCTCCTTATATATGTAAATGATAGTTTCCATATAGTTTTTGAGAAATAATTTACTCTCCTTGAATCTTCTTAAGATTTAATTTCCTCAAACAATTATACATGAAATAATGTTGACATAAGTCAACCATTCATCATCATCATTTGAGGAATTGATTTAAATGAGGTAGAATACCTCATACCATTTAATAATGCCTATTATGATTTAAATTCACCAAGCATTTCATTTGATAGTATTTGACCAGGGGTCAATACTTCATATGAAAGTATTTGGGACAAGATTTAAATGAAGTGCAGCACTTCATATAATTTACATAATAGTTTTGGACAATATCAACTAACTAGAATAGCCATATAGTCCTTTAATTAAACTAGGGCATGATCATGCAAAATGACCACATCATTTTCTTGCATAAACAATTAACGTAAGTCAAATGTGAGCTATTGGAGTTGGAATTAACTTAATATCTATTTTGGTCGATTTTTAAGATTTATTTGAAGTCACAAAAATCCCTGCCTTGTTATTTATGTCACATTAATTCTACACAAGATTTTGAAGTGGGACCAGTGGGGTTGGATAGATATTTTTACAAGCTTTCCAACCATATGAAATTTGTTAAATTTGGCCAAGCCAAACAGATTCTATGAATTTTCAAAGTGGGGTTCAGTATTGAAATTGGATGGAATTGATTTAAACGAATTTTGAATTCATGGGCTGGCGGGAAAGCTAAGTGGGCCGAATCGGTTTGAAACAGAGAGAAACGGCCCAGCAACGCATCCAGTGCGCGTGGGCCTGCTGACAGGGTGGGGGCCACCAGTCAGCCTCTATTTAATGGCGAAGCGGTACGGGTAGATGTGGCGCGTTGGATTAGAATCCAATCCAACGGCCCACGCTCGTCGTCGTCGACGACTCGAGAGGGGCTCACCGGCGGCTCAGGTAGGGGTCGGAGGGTGCTCTGGGGTCCGGAGAGCGGCGGCGGTGGTCGAGGCGAGGTGGTCGACGAAGGGGAGTCGCCTGGTACCGGTGGCATCGCCGATGGTGCACGAATTCGTCGGCGGCGATCTCAGGTCCGCCGCGGGCTCCGGCGAGGAAATTGGCTTGCTCCGGCGGCTAATCGAGGGGGAGGAGTGGACGAGGAGCTCGAGAGGATAGAGGGGAGTAAATTTGCTGTGGAGAAGATAGCGCGGGACGGCTCCATTTATACTTGCGGGGATGTGCTGCGGGGCAGTGGTGGTGGCGACATGCGCGCGGCGTCGCCGGTGATGAAGAGGGGTAGGAGGGGGCAGGGCGAGGTAGCTGTGATCATGGCGGTGCTAGAGAGCTAGGGAACGAGGTGGGGGACGGCCAGATGGGTGCGTGCAATGGCGAGCTCTGGCGGCACGGACGCGGGAATCCGACGATGCGGTCGTCGGCGACAGGCGGCGCGGGGACATGGGTCCGTGTCTAGCGGGTTCCTGGCGAGGTGGCGGAGCTCAACGCGCAGCTAGGGGGTCCGGGGGAGGCGTCGAGTGCTGGGGCGGCGTGTGCTCTGCGCGCGCCACGGGCGCGTGCACGACGTCCTCGGCATGGCCCTGGGCGCTCTGGGCGCGACGCGTGCCAGCCCTAGGGTCTTCCTCTCCGGCAATGGTGAGGCTAGGCAGCTGCAGGGAAGCAAGGGGGAGCAAGGGGGCAAGGTGGCCAGAGCTAGATAGGGAAGGAGCTAGGGTTGGCCGAGCTAGATGCTCCATGGCCGGCATGGCATGGCTATGTCATTTCTTGGCCTCCACCTAGGGTTGATGTGCAAGGGTTGGGTGTAGAGGGGACCAGGGAGCAATGTGGAGAGTGTTAGGGCAAGCTAGGGTAGTGTAGATCACTATTTGACATAGTGTCAAATAGTGCCATAATTGGAATTTGCAATCTTGTCCAATTTTTGAGTGAGTTCTAATAGTTGCCCAATTTGGAAAGTGTGTGTATAGTTGTGTTGTAAATGACCAGAGAAGATGAGGTGTGGTGGTGGAATTTAGAAATTCAAAGAATTGCAAATTTTGTCAAGTGTGAGATTGTTGAATATGATAAAATGTTCCAAGTTTGGATGAGCATAGCATTTGATCTAAAAAGAATTTGGCATGGTGATCTTTACAAAAAGTGTTCACCTTGATGTTTTATTGGATGAGGTTCAAAGAGTTAGCAAAGTTTAGTTTGAAAATTTTGAATTGCAAGGGCTCAAAGTAGTGATCAGACTAAAAATGGCAGATTTGACTATTATCACATGTGAGCACAATCTGAGTTTGAAAATCATTTGATTTGTGTTTCTTTGATTCCAAAAGGTGTAACAAGTGTTTAGTAACATTATTCAACTAATGGTGAAGACCAAAATGGCCTAGGGTCAAAATTTATAAAAATGGCATAAGCCATATGTGAGGGTTTTGTGAATTTCTAACTTTTATTCTTTTATTTTTCTTTGCTTCATTTTGACAAGAGTGGGGTTTATTTGGTGTTAGATTGAGTTAGGTGAAAGGTTCAAACCATTTTGAGGCAATGGAAGTGGCTAGGTCAAGATTTGATAATTTGGCCACAACACATGAGAGGGGACATGTCAATTTTTCTTATTCTTGTAATGTGCTCCCCTTGCTTCACTTTGGCAAGGTTGAGGGTCAATTTAAGGTTAGATTAGGTTTAGAGATGGTTTCACACCATTTGGTTAGAAGTGCATAGGACAAGAATTGTGTTAAAATGGTTATGTGTCACATATGCCTCTATGCATATGTGGCATTTGATTTTTAATTTGACTAGGCTTGACCCAATTGATGTTGTTGAGTGTTGAAATGGTATATAGGAGTGATCCAACCATTCACTACAAGTCTTAGGGTCAAGATCCTCAATTTCACAAATTTGATATTTTGCTCTCATATGCCTCTATGGCATTATTACTTTCTTTTTAAAATCTTTTGTTTCACTTTGGATTGGGCTTGAGAAGTCCTAGATAAGGTTTATGAAGGTTTTCCAATCCTCTAAATAAAGTAGAAAGGCCTAGGGTAAAGTTTTACAAAAATAGCCATAGGCACAGATGCCTCTATGCCTATGTTTGATTTTATTTTGTTTCACACTTGAATTGGTTGGTAAGTGCTTTGTTGAGTGTGTTGAGGTATTTCAATTCATCTACTCAAGGTAGACAAGGCAAAGCTCATCATTTTCAACAAGTATCCATAGGTTTTCATATGCCTTTTTCTTAAATAAGATCTTTTCTTTTTATTTTATTTTTCCAAGATTGATGACAAGAGGGATGAGGTTTAGGGTTTAGTAAGTTTTGCAAGGGTTCACCACCATTTTAGCAAAGTAAGAAAAGTAGAGTTCAGAACCTCCCTATTAGGGCTATATGCCCACATATGTCTTTTCCTTTATTTTAGGTTCCTCAAAATAGATCAATTTGATTTTTGGGAAGGTTGGGGTTTAGGGTTTTTCTTATTTGATTTCTTTCTCTTTTATTTTATTTGGTTTGTGATCTTCACTTGATCACTTTAGGGTTTTAGGTTTTATCACATAAGCATAATAACACTCATCATGGCAAAAACACAAGTGATAGGTATGAGCACTAAGCATAGCACTCTTTAAAAAGAAAAGTTTTTGTTGGTTCTTATTTTTGGAAAAAAGGAAATTCATTTTCTCTTTGTTTTGAAATTTGGGGTGTTACAAACCCTTCCCCCTTAAACAAATCTCGTCCCGAGATTTTAAGAAAAGTTAGGTTCCTAAGAGAGATTGGGCGATATGATTTAGCAGGGAACATACTTGGCATGTTACGAAGTGCTTCTTGAGCTTCGGTGGCCGTCATGTTGTAGTAGCGGCCGTTGTTGTTCGGGTTCTTTCTTGCGGCAAAGCGACGTTGGTTACGAGCGAGGTGCGGCGGTGTTGCCGGCGAGCTTGGCGAGCCTCTTGGGACACTCGTTGGAGTAGTGACCCACAACTCCACATTCATAGCAGTTGACGGTGGACTTGTCTTTGGGGTTGACGGGAATGGTGTTGCTTCCAGTCCTAGGGCCAGTGTTGTTGTTGTTGTTGTTCCCGTTGTGGTTGTTGTTGGTGTGATTGGTGTTGTTGTGGTTACCTCCGGGTTTCGGGGGTCCTCCGTGGTTGTTGGTGTAGTTTGGGCGGTAGTTCTGAGCAGGGGGCTTGTTGTATTTTGGAGTATATCCTCCAGATGAGTTGTTGCGGTACTTCTGGGTATTGCTGGACCCATGCTGGTTCATCATCCGGCGCTTGCGGTTCTCATTGGCTTGGTGAAGCTTCCCTTCCATCTGGATGGCGGAGTCCACCAGAGCTTCTAGGTCAGCAAAGGGAATGTTGACCAGTACAGTCTGCATCTCATCGTGTAATCCGTTCAGAAATCTTTCCTTCCGCTTCTCATTGGTGTCGGTCTCGTCCGGGGCGTACCTTGACAGAGTAAGGAATCTGTCGCGGTATTCTACCACGGACATTCTGCCTTGCTTGAGTTCACGGAACTCGTCTCTCATCATCTTGATCAGTCCTTGGGGCACATGGTACTTGCTAAAATTGAGCTTAAAATCCTCCCAAGTCATGAACTGACATCCGTTCATGGCACGGGTGCTTGTCCACCAAGCGCGGGCTGGTCCGGCAAGATAGTGGGTTGCAAACAAGACCTTCTCATTGGCTTCCACTCCAGCTACTTCCAAGTTATTCTCCATCGTCTGGAGCCAGTCATCGGCATCGAGGGGCTCTTCGGTCTTGTTGAAGATAGGTGGGTTGGTGTTCTGAAAGTTCTTCAGTTTTGACCCAGGGTGGTCGTGGTTCCCATGGCCGTTGTTGTTATGAGCGAGCTGTTGCAGTGCAGCAATGTTGGCTTGGCGTTCAGCTCTCTCGGCTTCTCGGTCGGCCATCATCATCTCTAGCATCTGCAGCATGGCGTCTTGGGTGGCGTTGCGGGTTGGTGGGGCCATCTGAACATCGGAGTGGATGATAAGATAAGAGGGAAATTTCTACGGTTTGTTTTGAATTAGAGTTCACGAAGTTCAAAACTTAAACATTTGAGTAGTGTTGAGGGGGTATAACCAACAACACTTTTTCATTCATACCAAACATCACACATTACAAATCTAACACACCGTTGGTTTGAAGAACCATTCATTCGCTCTACGATACAAGGGGATCCTGATACAACTCACACCTACTTAAGTGCTGGGGTGATACTACTCTTCCGGGTGGATTCTTCGTCTTCGCGGGTGATGTGCTTGGCGAGAGGCGAGGGCGTTGTCCAAATCCCTGCGAGTTTTGTACAGCCTGAAGTCCTGGTGTGCTACATAGGGGTTCATCTCCGTGTGTGGGGGCATGGTCATCGATCGTCCCATGGAGTCATGTCTTGGGTAGTAGATGAAGCGAGTGTTCTTGATCTTGTTCTCATTTTGTCCACACAGACGGAAATTGCTTCTTGCATAGCTCGGCTAGTCCTTCCTTCCAAGTGTTTCCCGTTACGGAAATCCGGATGGTTTCCCATACCGGGGCTCCAAGCTTTCTTCGTAGATCGGTAGAAACTTCCCACCGAGGTGTTTCTCCGGAGTGGTTGTTGAGGGGTATTCCGAAGAACTCGGGATACGGGTGTCCTAGATATTCCACTAGTTGCTTCAAATCCTTCTCGAACCTTAGGTCGCCTCCGGGACCAAGCTGATAGAACTCCCATTGGTACTCCATCTATGAACAAAGAGGGGGAGTAAATTAGAGAAGTATTCCAGTGTGCAAATTTTTTTGTAGGAATGGCAAGGAAAAGTAGGGCATGAATTCCTCCTTTTGAAAAAGATCTCAAGGATAAGAGTGAGAATAAGTTTTTCGCAAATATTCACTTCTTTGGTTTTGAAACTAAGTTTTGCAGACGTCCATTCTAACTAGGGTCTCCTAAGGTCAAACAATGGCTCTGATACCAACTTGTCAACACCCGGATTTTTAAGTCCGGATGCCTGTTATGCCATACATCGCAATCCCAGGAATATTGTTGTTGCGAGACATAACAGTTGAATATCATAAGTCATCATTCATTACATACCATAGTCGTCTTACAAATAGAGATCACATGATCCAGTATTACACAAATAGTTGATCTATTGATCAACGTACACAAAGTTCATAGTTTCATAGCGGAAGCGTAAGTAGAAGGGACTCTCTAGTCCACAGGCCAACGTCTGACGTCAGAAGATTCCCTAGTTGTCGTAGGCATCCTGCTGGTCGTCCTCTTGATAGTTACTGCTCCTCTTCATAGTCCGGCCATTTGAATAGCCAGGGACACAGCCGTGAGTACTTTAAAGTACTCGCAAACTAATACTAATGTAAGTGCTAACAATTCTAGTAAGGGGTGCTAAGCTCTAGTTATTTTTGCATAAAGCCAATTTTAGTTCACAAACATTTTAGTAAACAACTCTTCATGTGCTAGCTAACTCAGTGGGAACATTAGTGTCATTCCCACAACTTCGTTGTGATTCAAAGTCAATGTCACCTTTCAAGTTCAATTTCACAAGTCACCATTCACCATTCATAGTTTTAGAAAAGTTCTGATGACGGAACAGT
Source organism: Lolium rigidum (assembly GCF_022539505.1). Lineage (NCBI taxonomy): Eukaryota > Viridiplantae > Streptophyta > Magnoliopsida > Poales > Poaceae > Lolium > Lolium rigidum. Next base: position 336,390,013 of record NC_061510.1, read on the forward strand.
ATGGCCTTTCCAATCTGTCCATAACCGCGGACGCGGCTATTCGAATAGGTTAAACTACTGTAGAGGTTGTACACTTGTGCCACAACAATTGCAATAGCTCGTCGAGGGTAGCTGGCCACGATTTATCGTACGCGATACGCGAACTACCAATCCTAACCTTTCATTTACATACCCTAGTATAGGCACCTCTCCCCATGAGCTTGGCCTCCCGGTGATAGCCAGCTGTTATCCCGGAAGCCGCACGAGGCTTGGCCGTACAATTCACCTCAGTTCACGTCATTTCACTTTCAACGGAGGCAGCCTCGGCATAACCCCTATGACGCTTGTTCGGAGGGAACCCATACTAAGACACCTAAATTTCCAGCTAAGCCTTACCCGGATTCGGGTATTGTGGGGGTACTTGTAAAATTGGAATGGTATCGCATCCGAACCCAACCATCGAGTTTTGTAAAGTTCACCAAGTCATTCACGAGATCATATTCACCTTCAAAATCTTTCAAATAGAATGACTCATCATTCCAAGGTTTTCAAAGTCATTTCATTTCACAAGTTCCCAACTAAGGTAGTCACTTTTAATTTAGCACTAGCATCTAAGTATGAGGGGTGCTAAGTACTTTGCTTTGCTTCTAGGCTAACCTTGATACTCTTGTACTAATCCAATACTAATCAAGTGAATCATAAACCAAAAAGTACTTTGATAAAACAAAAGTAAATAAAGCTTGTAAAGTAAAACTGGGAAATAGGATCATAAGCATAAAGTAAATGGGGTAATGCCTTGCTCATGGTGAGCTTTGCACTTTGCAAGAGTATTATCTTGCATTGGTGTTAGCTTGCAATAGTCTAGCTTGCCTTGGTTGTTGAGGTGGTCAAAGTGCTCTTCTTCTTCTGGGTAGAATCCTTCCTCTTCCTGGTATTCTCCGGCACTAGCGTCTATATATGAATACGAGGATACAATCACCAAACAACACTTAAGTAACCTAAATTAGCCTTAATGGCTCACTCCAAATGATCTAGCATCATTACTTAACATTGCTACTTAGAATTAATCTAGGGTTTCTTACTTAGTGTTAGAGGATACTTCTCTCCTTATATATGTAAATGATAGTTTCCATATAGTTTTTGAGAAATAATTTCCTCTCCTTGAATCTTCTTAAGATTTAATTTCCTCAAACAATTATACATGAAATAATGTTGACATAAGTCAACCATTCATCATCATCATTTGAGGAATTGATTTAAATGAGGTAGAATACCTCATACCATTTAATAATGCCTATTATGATTTAAATTCACCAAGCATTTCATTTGATAGTATTTGACCAGGGGTCAATACTTCATATGAAAGTATTTGGGACAAGATTTAAATGAAGTGCAGCACTTCATATAATTTACATAATAGTTTTGGACAATATCAACTAACTAGAATAGCCATATAGTCCTTTAATTAAACTAGGGCATGATCATGCAAAATGACCACATCATTTTCTTGCAGAAACAATTAGTGTAAGTCAAATGTGAGCTATTGGAGTTGGAATTAACTTAATATCTATTTTGGTTGATTTTTAAGATTTATTTGAAGTCACAAAAATCCCTGCCTTGTTATTTATGTCACATTAGTTCTACACAAGATTTTGAAGTGGGACCAGTGGGGTTGGATAGATATTTTTACAAGCTTTCCAACCATATGAAATTTGTTAAATTTGGCCAAGCCAAACAGATTCTATGAATTTTCAAAGTGGGGTTCAGTATTGAAATTGGATGGAATTGATTTAAACGAATTTTGAATTCATGGGCTGGCGGGAAAGCTAAGTGGGCCGAATCGGTTTGAAACAGAGAGAAACGGCCCAGCAACGCATCCAGTGCGCGTGGGCCTGCTGACAGGGTGGCGGCTACCAGTCAGCCTCTATTTAACGGCGAAGCGGTACGGGTAGATGTGGCGCGTTGGATTAGAATCCAATCCAACGGCCCACGCTCGTCGTCGTCGACGACGCGAGAGGGGCTCACCGGCGGCTCAGGTAGGGGGTCGGAGGGTGCTCTGTGGGTCCGGCGAGCGGCGGCGGTGGTCGAGGCGAGGTGGTCGACGAAGGGGAGTCGCCTGGTACCGGTGGCGTCGCCGATGGTGCTCGAATTCGTCGGCGGCGATCTCAGGTCCGCCGCGGGCTCCGGCAAGGAAATTGGCTTGCTCCGGCGGCTAATCGAGGGGGAGGAGTGGGCGAGGAGCTCGAGAGGATAGAGGGGAGTAAATTTGTTGTGGAGAAGATAGCGCGGGGACGGCTCCATTTATACTTGCGGGGATGTGCTGCGGGGCAGTGGTGGTGGCGACATGCGTGCGGCGTCGCCGGCGATGAAGAGGGGTAGGAGGGGGCAGGGCGAGGTAGCTGTGATCATGGCGGTGCTAGAGAGCTAGGGAACGAGGTGGGGGACGGCCAGATGGGTGCGTGCAATGGCGAGCTCTGGCGGCACGGACGCGGGAATCCGACGATGCGGTCGTCGGTGACAGGCGGCGCGAGGACATGGGTCCGTGTCTGGCGGGTTCCTGGCGAGGTGGCGGAGCTCAACGCGCAGCTAGGGGGTCCGGGGGAGGCGTCGAGTGCTGGGGCGGCGTGTGCTCTGCGCGCGTCCACGGGCGCATGCACGACGTCCTCGGCATGGCCCTGGGCGCTCTGGGCGCGACGCGTGCCAGCCCTAGGGTCTTCCTCTCCGGCAATGGTGAGGCTAGGCAGCTGCAGGGAAGCAAGGGGGAGTAAGGGGCAAGGTGGCCAGAGCTAGATAGGGAAGGAGCTAGGGTTGGCCGAGCTAGATGCTCCATGGCCGGCATGGCATGGCTATGTCATTTCTTGGCCTCCACCTAGGGTTGCTGTGCAAGGGTTGGGTGTAGAGGGGACCAGGGAGCAATGTGGAGAGTGTTAGGGCAAGCTAGGGTAGTGTAGATCACTATTTGACATAGTGTCAAATAGTGCCATAATTGGAATTTGCAATCTTGTCCAATTTTTGAGTGAGTTCTAATAGTTGCCCAATTTTGGAAAGTGTGTGTTTAGTTGTGTTGTAAATGACCAGAGAAGATGAGGTGTGGTGGTGGAATTTAGAAATTCAAAGAATTGCAAATTTTGTTAAGTGTGAGATTGTTGAATATGATAAAATGTTCCAAGTTTGGATGAGCATAGCATTTGATCTAAAAAGAATTTGGCATGGTGGTATTTACAAAAAGTGTTCACCTTGATGTTGTCTTGGATTAGGTGCAAAGAGTTAGCAAAGTTTAGTTTGAAATTTTTGAATTGCAAGGGTCAAAGTAGTGATCAGACTAAAAATGGCAGATTTGACTATTATCACGTGTGAGCACAATCTGAGTTTGAATATCATTTGATTTGTGTTTCTTTGATTCCAAAAGGTGTAACAAGTGTTTAGTAACATTATTCAACTAATGGTGAAGACCAAAATGGTCTAGGGTCAAAATTTATAAAAATGGCATAAGCCATATGTGAGGGTTTTGTGAATTTCTAACTTTTATTCTTTTATTTTTCTTTGCTTCATTTTGACAAGAGTGGGGTTTATTTGGTGTTAGATTGAGTTAGGTGAAAGGTTCAAACCATTTTGAGGCAATGGAAGTGGCTAGGTCAAGATTTGATAATTTGGCCACAACACATGAGAGGGGACATGTCAATTTTTCTTATTCTTGTAATGTGCTCCCCTTGCTTCACTTTGGCAAGGTTGAGGGTCAATTTAAGGTTAGATTAGGTTTATAGATGGTTTCACACCATTTGGTAAAAGTAGAAGTGCATAGGACAAGAATTGGTGAAAATGGCTATGTGTCACATATGCCTCTATGCATATGTGGCATTTGATTTTTTAATTTGACTAGGCTTGACCCAATTTATGTTGTTGAGTGTTGAAATGGTATATGGGAGTGATCCAACCATTCACTACAAGTCTTAGGGTCAAGATCCTCAATTTCACAAATTTGATATTTTGCTCTCATATGCCTCTATGGCATTATTACTTTCTTTTTAAAATCTTTTGTTTCACTTTGGATTGGGTTTGAGAAGTCCTAGATAAGGTTTATGAAGGTTTTCCAATCCTCTAAATAAAGTAGAAAAGCCTAGGGTAAAGTTTTACAAAAATAGCCGCCTCTATGCCTATGTTTGATTTTATTTTGTTTCACACTTGAATTGGTTGTTAAGTGCTTTGTTGAGTGTGTTGAGGTATTTCAATTCATCTACTCAAGGTAGACAAGGCAAAGCTCATCATTTTCAACAAGTATCCATAGGTTTGCATATGCTTTTTTCTTAAATAAGATCTTTTCTTTTTATTTTATTTTTCCAAGATTGATGACAAGAGGGATGAGGTTTAGGGTTTAGTAAGTTTTGCAAGGGTTCACCACCATTTTAGCAAAGTAAGAAAAGTAGAGTTCAGAACCTCTCTATTAGGGCTATATGCCCACATATGTCTTTTCCTTTATTTTAGGTTCCTCAACATAGATCAATTTGATTTTTGGGAAGGTTAGGGTTTAGGGTTTTTCTTATTTGATTTCTTTCTCTTTTATTTTATTTGGTTTGTGATCTTCACTTGATCACTTTAGGGTTTTAGGTTTTATCACATAAGCATAATAACACTCATCATGGCAAAAACACAAGTGATAGGTATGAGCACTAAGCATAGCACTCTTTAAAAAGAAAAGTTTTTGTTGGTTCTTATTTTTGGAAAAAAGGAAATTCATTTTCTCTTTGTTTTGAAATTTGGGGTGTTACACATATGAGGGCATTTTCTATCAAGAGGAATAGCAGTTCGGGGACCTTCAAATAGACATAGGTCTTCAGGATCTCCACAACGATGTACAAATGCGTGGTGAGACCGTGATGGACCCAAAGGACATAGCTATGCTCACCAAGCGCCATGCGAACAAAGACAACATTGTCGAGACTCAACCGGAACCCAATGCCAACCCTGAATACTCACATGATACTGATAGTGATAGTGAGGCTGAGAACCCATTGCCTAGAGATGAGAGTGGTGATGAATGGTGAGGGTCTTTTATGCTTAGTATCTACATTGTCATTATGCTTAGTGTCTACATTGTCATTATGCTTAGTACCTACATTTTTCATTATGCTAAGTATCTACATTGTCATTATGCTTAGTGTCTACATTGTCATTATGCTTAGTACCTACATTGTCATTATGCTTAGTACCTACATTTGTCATTATGCTAAGTATCTACATTGTCATTATGCTTACGGTTTACTCTTTTTCAACATGCTTATTAATTATTTTATCTTTTCTTATGCAGGTAATTGCCCAATATGATCCAACGGAAGGCATCAGCGAGCTCCTTGCTTGATCAGATGCATCAGCAGAAGCCAGGGGTGCTTCCAGACGGAGTGGAAGACCCATTGTTCCCACCCGGTGTTACGAAGAGGCAGACGGAGGACGGGGAGGACGAGGGGGTGGACGGGCTCGAGGACGAGCTCGAGGACGAGGGGGAGGACGAGCTGGAGGACAAAGGGGGATGCACAGCTCCTTCTAGCTGACATTCCCTCTGCTTCTGGCTCAGTGGCTTCCCAGTCTATGGACGAGGACGAGGACGAGGACACTAGGGAGGAGGAGGAGGAGACTAGGGATGAGGAGGCTTCGACGGAGATGGCTCCGAAGAAGTTGCGGATTCGTGGGGAAGCGCAGGTTCCTGATGAGAGTAAGGAACCTGCTACGGAGGATGACAAGTGGCTCCTTGTGCCAGGAAAGATAGAGTAAGTAGTAAGGTGATTTCATTTTGGTTATGACACTTAGCATTTTCTAATGTTTGATAATTGTGCAGGAATTTCACATATACGGGGAAGATCCGTGTGCCAGGGAGCCTGATTGGAGCTGCTATTAGGAAGTACTGGTCGGGGATCTACACTCCGGTCCTTGGGGGCAAGTCCAAGCTAGCCTACAGTTGGGAAGACTATGAGATAGCGCCTTACCCGGGCTTTACTTCCGCCGCCGACGCCGTGATCAAGAAGTTTTGGGTACGTAATGCATACTCTTTGGGTTTCGTTCATATATAGTTGATAACCCCACCGTGATAACTCATGCCTCTCACACTTTCTGTTATGCTTGATTGCAGCGCAATTATAGGGTGGCGACTGAGCATAAGGAGAAGGCAGACGTGATCCTCCGTGCCAAGTGTCGGAAGTTGACACGGCAGCAGTGGTACAACCAGAGGATCACGTGCATCGGCCACTTCTATGCGGAGCAGGGTGTAAGGTACACAAAGCCTGAGATTGTGCAGGGACTCACCCCACCTATGAAGATAGAGGACTTCATGTCGGTAAGTAATTGTCAATGCGATTCTATGTACTGCGGCTAATTTGCAATTATATTGTTTGGTCTTCAAATGAGTTTTGATTTTGCAGGTTGTACCACATTGGGCTGATAATAATAAGAGGGCCGCCGTCATGGAGTTGATCAGGAATTGGGTCGGTGAAAACCCCGATTTCAAGGCCGTGAGCGACCGGAACAAGGCAAACCGTGGGACTCAGGGAACACACACACTGCGGGGAGCAGCTGCACCGATCGCTATCGGCTTCGTCTGGTACATATAAAGCTGGAACAAGCTGCATTTATTTGTTTTTCGATGATATGCATAACATTTGTTTTGTGATGCAGGGGAAGAAGCTCGGGAGGGATCTTGGTGAGATGGAAGCGTGGGAGCACATGAAGCTGGTCACGCCCGGTCCGAATGAGCCTCGGCCCGCGCCTGCCAAGTACTTCGGCAAGGCCAAAGAGAACAAGGCTAAATACTGCGAGGAGTACGCCAAGCTCCATCCAGAGGTGGAGGACCCTATGAGCGAGCCGATCGATGAGGTGGAAATGATGCTGGCAGGGTCCGGCCAGCCGCATGGCCGTCCTGCATGCCTTGCTGGGGGGTTTCAAGCCTGAGAGGAACTTCACGCAGATCAAGGCTACCCTCCCCTCCGGCAGCTACGGTACCTCCTCGCGGACTACATGCCGTTCTCGTGCAGAGGTAGATGTAAGTCATCCACATTTCCATCCTATGTTTTGGCTCTTGTTCCTGAATGGCTATGTTGATGGGAAGCATTATTTCTGAAATTGTAGGCTCATCTAGAGGAGGCCTATGCAGCAGCTTATGAGGAGTATCTCGAGAAGGTTAAGGAGCATGACCTTGTGAAAGATACATACTTCCAGTGGTCGAGCAACCAGATGGCGGTAAGTTTCAATCTCTATGGTTGCAAAACATCATAAGTCCCATTGTTTGAACCTGACATATCTCTCTCCTTTCTTGCAGACTTTGACTCGGTTTATGATGACTAGGGTGCGAGAGGAAACACAGCCAGAGCCACCTCATCCGGGGCCGACGCCAATGTTCCCATCGAAGGAGTTCTATTGCATGTACAAGCGTCAGCGTCAGTTGACCCCGATAAGTTGCTAACTTGGTGTTACATGGCTAAGTTGCTAACTCCCTCAAACATGTAGGGATTGGGAGAATCCGGGAATGGTACACCGTTGCACCCTGGCCGTCATTCTCCTGGTGCTTCTGGCCTCCCTCGGCATGGTACTACTTCCGGTGGCTCTCGTCGTGGTTCTACCTCCCCGAGCACCGTCGAAGCAACTTTCCCTCGCTTCAACTCCGATGAGCTGGATGAGTACTACCGTCCGGGTGAAGCACCATCATAGTTGCTAGATTATACTAGCTACATCACACATGCTATATGTGTAGAATGATCTATGTAGGATGACTATATGTACCGTATTGCTTGTGTGCTATATTTGTACTAAATTTGGGATTTGGTGCCATATTTGTGCTATATCTGTGATGTATGAGCTATATGTGTGCTATTCATATATTTTCTGCTATTTAATGTGCAAATGGAGCAAAATCAGGAAATGCAAAAAAAAACAGCACAGCGGTTGTGCCGACGGTGTCACCGTCGGCACAGGGCCTTTGCTGTGCCAAATGGCAGGCTCTGTGCCGACGGTGACACCGTCGGCACAGCCGCTGTGCTTCGCGCGTTTTTTTCCAGTTTGAACGGGGATGGTTTGGCGCCGAATCTGGGAAAAAAACCGGGGAACTGTGCCGACGGTATCACCGTCGGCACAGCTTGGCAGTTAACGGCCGGCGGCGTCACGGCGAGCTGGGTTGTGCCGACGGTGGGACGGCCGACGGCCACCGGCCAGCCGTCGGTGTATGCGTGTGCCGACGGTGACGCGTTGTGCCGACGGTGACTTCGCAGACCCCGACGCGAAGTGTGCCGACGAGGCTACGCCAGACGGTCACCGTCGGCACAGCCTGTGCTGACGGTGGATAAGGCTGTGCCGACGGTGCGGGGCCGTCGGCGCACGGACTTTTCCCCGTAATGATATCCAAAAAAAATCGAAATGTGGTATCACCCCAGCCACTACATCGAAAAGATACGTACGGCGTTTATTATATTTATTAAAAGTCAGTCTCCAAGTAACAAAGGTGCAAGTCTTCTCTACAAGGACTCACTACAGGAACGGAGCATTACGCCGACGGCCGGCTGCCCTCGGCGTAGCCACGCCTGGCCCTCGGCGTAGGCTACGCCGACGGCAGCCCTCGGCGTCTGTCCTCAGCTTCTAGGTCCCTCGGCATAGGCCGGTGTGCCGTCGGCGTAGAGCTAGCCCTCGGCGTATGCGTCGTACACCGACGGCCGGCGAGCCCCTCGGCGTACATGGCGGGCCGTCGCCGTTAACGGTGGGCACCATACGCCGACGGCATAGCCCTCGGCGTAGCGCGCGACGTGGCGCGCCGAGGGGAGTCCAAACCATGCAGACGCCGACGGCCACCATGCAGACGCCGACGTCCTCCGAGTGTGACGTGGCGTCCGTGCGCGTGCCCGCGCTGCTCTGCTTGCGCCGCACGTCAGGGGATATGCCGACGGCAAGCCCTCGGCACAGCGACCTACGTGGCAGCTGCTGGGACGCCTGCGCCGGTGCCAGGGCAGGCTATACGCCGACGGCAATGCCCTCGGCGTAGCTGTGGCCATTTGGTTCGGCAGCTGGGCCAATTTCACAGCAAATGGTCCATTTTCACAGCAAATGGTCCAATTTCACAGAAATTTCATCCAAATTCATCCAAATTCACCATAATTCACATAAATAGCATGAAATCCACATAGTAGCATACATGGTGCATATAATAGCATACAAGAGGAGAGTGCCATGTCATCCAAATACATAGTAGTAGGTAGCACATGATGGCAAGCAAGAAGCCCGATGCCGACTAGCGAAGGAAGGACCCGGGCGGGGTGTGTTCGCCCACATCGTTGGCGAAACGAGCAGCCCGGGGTTGCGCTCCGGTAGAAGCTGCAGAAGAACCACCTGGAGAAGGACCGGAAGTACGCCCAGGGGAAGTCGACGGAGAGGCACCGGGAGTAGTCCCAGGAGTAGTCGACGGAGAGGCACCAGCAGAACGCCTAGGAGACTGACCACCTTCATGAACCGGTGTGACCTCGCGCCCACCCTGCGAGGCCTGGTTCCCGGAGCATCCCGTTTCCTACATGTTAGCAACTTGCGATGCAAAGGGAAGTGGTAACTACGGGTTTGGCAAAGAACTTACCGGTGTGGATCCATAGTAAGTCGTAGCGAAAGCTGCCCTCGATGGCATGATAGGAAGATCCCCCGCAACGGGAACTTGAGCCGGTGGCGGTGTACCAGTAGACATAGAAATCATCATTTCCTGCAAGATAGGTTACAAGTCAGGCTTTGCAGAAATAAAGCATCAAACTGAGACTTGTCATCTACTTGCGAGAAGAAAGATTCAAACTTACTCCTATATACGCCATGTAGGCTGTATTCTGCCTATTCCACTGCGCAGCGGCCTACTGGTCCGCTTCATTACAGGCTTCGTAGGCTGCCTCGAACTCAGGCTACAATTTCAGAAACAATGAATCTCGTCAACACTTGGCCATGTAGGAAGGAAAACCGGAAAGAGGATGAAAATGAGAAAAACTTACATCGTAGGCGGGTGGACGAGCAGGCCGGGGACGAGGCTGGGGGCTGTCGGCGGTGAGGGTATGCTTCAGACGCGTGTAGCTCGTGGCGTGGGTAGGCTTGACCACCTTATTCAGAAAGGGGAAACGGCCATGCGGACGCCCACGACTCGACAGGACCAACGACTCCTCGTCGGTCGGGATGCGCAACGGGTCATCCACCTCCGGGTGACGAGACTTCACCATGTCGCAGTAGTCATCCTTGGCGGCCTTGGCATTGCCGTAGTACTGTGGCTGAGGCAATGCGGGATTGGGCTTCTACTTCGTCCGCATCATGTCATATATCTCGGCATCATGAAGCACCACCCCAGGTGGTGCCTCGGCCACCTGCATCGCGAAAAGAAGAGTTATGCGTATCACAAATGAGACATGATGGGAAATGAAAGAAGGTCGTTCCATGTATATACATACCTTTTTCCCCTTGAAGCGGGTGTAGTCGCGGTTTCTCGCGCAGTGTGTGCCACCGGTGCCTCGGTTCTCCATGTTACGCCTCGACACGGCTGCAAACTCCTCGTCATGCCTGAGCCACCTTGCCCTAATCAGCTCCTCCCATGCCTCCCTATGCTGCTCGGCCCACTCGGGACAAACCTGAAAACGCAATACTCAACTCAAGATAATCCAATGAAAACTTAGCAGCAATGTAGAATCTCATTGACATTTTACTCACCGACATGTACTCATCAATGGTCATTGCCCATTCCTCCGTAGGCTGGTTACCAACATAGTACTCCTTCTTGACCCTCTTACCCTTGTTAGCCCAGAAGGCACTAGCGCAGGTGACCTTTTGGTTGTACCACTGCTGCGGTGTCAACCTCTCACAAGCGCCGCGCAAAGTGATAAGCGCCTGCCTATGATGCTCCGGGTCCACACGATAGAAGCACTTCAATCATGCATAAATCAGTTGTGAAAGTCATGAGTTAGCACATTAGGGTCATCAACTATGAACGGTGCTCGAGAAATATATGTCCTACCCAAAACTTGGTGGTCACAGCCTCAGCAGCTGTCGCGAAGCCTACGGCAGGGGCATCCTCATAGTCCGCCCAAGTAGTGGCTAGCTTTGGCTCGCCACCGGGGAACGTGCTAAGGGGAGTGTACTTGCCCGTCCAGAACTTCTTAATCAGAGCCCCAAGCAAGCTGTTAGGCTGGCGGGGGGGCTTGGCCTCCCATGTCCAGTTGATGCAAATAAATCACACATTAGTACACATGCCAAATTGTTTATTATGCCCAAGATGAAAATACATGTTCGAAATTTCTGAAGTAGTACACTTACTCATCGCTCGAAGGAATGATAAGGGCCTTCTCATCATGGGTCTTCGGCTCCTTCCTCGCATCGGGGACTCTAGCTTCTCCACGAATCTTTAAGGGCTTCGGCGCACCCCCACCCTCCATCACCTCCAACTCAGCCCTAGAGTCCGACTCGTGTCTAGACTCCGTCTCCATCTCCACCTCCCCACTAGACGGACCCTCTAGGAAGAACTCATGAGCCACGTCGCCAGAAGCGGAGGGTGGCTCGTCAAAGTCCATGTGTACACCGCCGCCACCTCGTCCTCCACCTCGTCCTCCTCGTCCTCGTCCTCGTCCTCCATCGGTACCATCGGCGTAATGCGGATTGCGCACCGGGGCTCGATCACTCCGTCTAGTGGGTCTAGGAATATTCCTCTTCACCTATGCTAGCGTCTTAAGCAAGCTCTCGGAGTCTGCCTTGCCACTGCTCATATTGTTCAGTCACCTGCATTGAGAAGAATAAAACAGTTAAGCACAAATACATATTATATGAAGATACTAAGAATAAAAGGCACAATGCAATTAAGAAGCATGTTGACATAATAAAATGTAGATACTAAGAATAAAAGGCACAATGCAATTAAGAAGCATGTTGACATAATAAAATGTAGATACTAAGAATAAAAGGCACAATGCAATTAAGAAGCATGTTGACAAAATAAAATGAAGATACTAAGAATAAAAGGCACAATGCAATTAAGAAGCATGTTGACAAATAAATACTAAGAATAAAAGACCCTCACCAGCCATCATCGCTCTCACGCTCACTCTCATACTCCGTCTCTTTCTCTTTCCCTGGCTCACTATCACTATCACTATCTTGTGAGTACAAAGTTGAAGGGTCGACGGGTGGAGGCTCATCATAATTGTCATTCGCCTCAAGTAACTTCTCGAGCATAGATATGTCCTTTAGATCCACCACTGACTCACCACGAGTTTCGCATCGTTCCCGAGGTCCTCTTGAACAAACGGTTCTAAAATATATTCCCCGAAGTCCTGTTCCTCTTGATAGAAAATCCCCTGGTATGTCATGGGGTCAATGTTGTTGTAATCATCGTCGGAGGGAATCGGTAGGTTACCATGTGGCGATACCTGGAAGACGACTTCCCAACCCTTGAGTTCCGCTTTCTGGCATGGGTAGGGCAAATAATAAACTTTCTTGGCTTGGTGAGCCACAACAAAGACATCGGCTCCGCTATAGGTGGTTGAAGGCTTAACTTCAACTAACCCAATGGACTTATCACTTCTCTCGTCCACCTATTGGGTCGAACCAATGACACTTGAACACGACGATATTGAGTTGCACGTTCGTACGATTGAATGTCAACTCGTATACACTTTGTAACCTTCCGTAGTAATCAAAGTTGTTGGCTCCTTTGGTGAAGACCCCAGTATTTATCGTTTTGGGATTCGCCCGGCCCTTCTCGTGCGTCTCTGTGTGGAAGCGAAACCCATTCACATCATACTTCTCATACTTGGTCACCTCACAACTACAACCTTGGGAAACACATTTCAACTCATCTATCATATCAACGTTTCTCTCACGGCCCTACAAGAACATTTCAAATTTGTTGTGTGCATTAGTTACGTGTAATAAGAGGGACAAGTCACATGTTGCAATGTAAGAGGACAGGTTAGAAATTACTTTTTCCATGAACCATGACACAAAGTTTTTATTAATTCCGGGAGCACCATCTTTAAGTAGAGTGTCCATCTCCGAGGGTTGAGGCAATTCATCATACGGCCACATTTCATCCGTGAATTCGCTGAAAGGAGAAAATAAGCATTAGACCGAGACGAGGTTACTAGCTGCAAAGTAATTTGTTCACCATTTTTACCTTACGAATGGGACCACTTCCTTCATGTTCATAAGCACATATAACATTATACAATCCTTCTCTTCGTTCTCCAATTTATATTTTGTTCCTTTACCAGCCTTGCCACCGGGGAATTGGAATAGTTGTAGCTTGGGGTCATTCTCGGGCACGTCGACATTGTAACGAGTGACCGGGTTATGCTGAGTGGGAACATCATCGGGATAGTACGTTGTCGCGGCATCTGCCATCTCCCGAAGGCATATTGCCTCAGCTATGCATGCTTCAATCTTGGCCTTGTTTCCAGTTATCTTTCGAATATACTTAAACTCACTCTCAATACAGAACTGCCAACGAAACTGCACCGGGCCACCCAAGAGTGCCTCGTTGGCAAGGTGCACAATGAGATGTGCCATCAGAGTAAAGAAGCCTTGCGGAAATATCATCTCCAAATTGCATAGCAACTCCGGCACTGTGTCTTGTAGCTTTGCAATAACCTTGGACATATCTGCTTAGCACAGAGCGTGCGGAAGAAATGGCTCAACTGCGCAAGCACTCGCCTGACTTTCTCGGGGATATACCCTCGAAGCATCACCGGCATGAGCCACTGAATCCATATATGATAGTCGTGACTCTTGAGCCCGGTGACTTTTCCCGTCGAAAGATTAACTCCCTTACTCATATTCGAGCAATAACCATCAGGGGACATCATTACGTATTTGAGCCACCTGAATGCCTCCTTGTTTTGGATGGAATCAATGCAGAAGTTGGCATGCGGCTTGAACCAATTCTTTTGACGGCCAATAGGACGCTTCATGTGTAATTTTTCTCTATCACAGAGGATCTCAACATCGACTCTAGCCTTGACATTATCCTTTGACTTCCCGGGAATGTTCAGGCATGTGTGAAAGACGGACTCCGCGACATTCTTTACAGTGTGCATCACATCGATGTTATGGGGAAGTTCGAGGTGCGTGTAATACTCGAGCTTCGTTAAGGCTGCCTCGTGAGTCCAGTTGTGCGTTACACCATATCCCTCAAATTGATGGCCGGTTGGCGTCGCTTCGGCACGAGAACACGTAGCTCGGCTTCAACAAGTGTACCATCAAACTTCGGCACATCTTTTTTTCATGCACAACTTTGCCCTTCTTGAAGTTCTTTTTGTCTTCTCTAAACGGATGCCTCCTTTTGAGGAACTGTCGATTCATGTCAAACGCAACATACTTGCGACCCTTCTGTAGCCAAAGGAACTCAAGCCGGTGTCTGCACACTGGGCATGGCCACTTACCAACTGTACACCATCCGCATGTTAGGGCGTACCCGGGCATGTCATGCATGGTATACTGCAACCAAACTTTCATGTAGAAGTTTGTCTTCGATGCTCGGTCGTACGTCAATGTCCCGTGGTGCCAAGAGTGGTTCAAATCTTCCACAATTGGCTACATGTAGACACTCAAATTCTTCCCCGGGTAATGAGGGCCTGGAATGATCAGCGACAGAAACATGGTCTTCCTCGTCATTAGGACTCCGGGAGGGAGATTGAGCGGAATAACAAACACGGGCCAGCAACTGTAATTGGCAGTCGACATACCATATGGATTGAAGCCATCTGTTGCTATCGCAATTCTGACATTCCGAGCCTCGGCTGCCGCAAGGGGGAATTTCTTATCGAAGTTCTTCCATGCCGTACCATCGGATGGATGTCCCATCTTCAACTGCTTCTTTTCGTCCATGAATCTCTTCCCATACTTGTGCCACGTCATCTGTTTGGCTGTCTCCTCGTGCATGTAAAGCCGCTGGATTCTTTTTATGAATGGGAGATATCGAAGAATCGACTTTGCGGTGCTTGACTACCTCACCTGACCATCCTTTCCCGTTACCTCTTCATACCTAGACTGCTTACAGATGGGACAATACTTGTCCTCCGCAAACTGTCTCCAAAATAGAACGCAGCCTTTCGGACAACAGTCTATCTTTTGTTAATCCATGTTGAGGTCCTTCATCATTCTCCTCGTCGCGTGCGAGGCTTTGAGGCGGACAATGATCTTTGGGCAACATGTTACCAGCTGTTTTCAGACTTGCTTCAAAGCCCTCACGGGTGGTGTTGTACCGGGTCTTGTCGGCTAGACATTGGGAGATGGCATCGAGCTGAGAAATCGTGGCGCCCTCGTACAGAGGCTTCTTAGCCGCGGCAATCATACCATAGAAGGCCTTCGCGGTTGGCTCTGGTTCCTCCGGTTCTGGCGGCACCTCCGGTTCTGGCGGCGCCTCCGGTTCTGGAGGTGGCGAATCCGGGACATCGGCATGGACGAGATCATCTAGAAAGTCTCTAATTCCATCGTACTCATTGCCATTGAGCCGCTGCCGCATCACCTCACCTCTGTCACGTTCGCGCTCATCAAAGTCGATTTCCGTGACGTACCCATGCATATACCCATATTGCGTAAGGTGTCTATACATTTCATCCTTCCCATGACGTTGACGCTTCACGCAGCGAACACAGGGGCAAAGTGCCCGAACCAGCCCCTTTGTACCACGCGCTAACTCATTCACTAGAAAATGGGTCTTCCTTGTCCACTCAGCTGTTTTCTCAATCGCACTAACACGCTCATTGTACATCCATCCATATCAGCCATCCTCTGCTTTATTGGGAGCCAAACCACATACATAGCATTTATATCAAATAGGAAACTAAATGCATCATATTTTTATTTATTTTACCGGGCAAAACGCATGCATCAACCTACATCTCTACTAGGTGGGCTCCTAGCAGCCGCCGGATCCATAGTTGGCTACGTTCTTCATGCTCTACCCCGATCCAAGTCAGAATTTTGGCAGCACCTCCCCGCTGCTCTCCCGATACACGTCTCGGCAAAAAGCCGAGAGGATGTCCATCCGGAGAACAACGGGGAGGCGCCGCTGAAATCCTGACTCGGACCGGAGTAGAACATGGAAAACGTAGACAACTACGCATCCGCCGACTGTCCCGTAAATACCGCAAGCGTTACGGTTCAAAATATGCGGACCACTAATGCATATTTATCCGCGTAACGCTCGCGGACGGGAAGTGACACCTAGGTTACGCAACTTGACTTGGCAAATGAATCTAGTGACATAAGAAAATGCGGAGAAGGGGAGGCGATGATTTAGCTCACCCTCGGCTGCCGGAGAGAATCACGGACACGACGACACGGCGGTCACGACGGAGCGGTCACGAAGGGGCGGTCACGAGGTCGGCGGTCACGAAGGAGCGGTCACGACGGGGCGGTCACGAGGTCGGCGGTCACGACGGCACCTATTTCCATTCATTAAAAAACAAATTATTTCACATTTCCTATTTGTATTTCTATTTCACATTTTCTATTTTCACCTTTCACAAGCATTTCACATTTCACAAACTATTTCCATTCTATTTGTATTTCTAAATAGCATACAATACTAGAAATAAAAGTTAAAAAAATGAAAAAAAAAACTTACCATAGGAGAGGCAGGGGCGGGGTCGGGGAGGAAGGGGCGGCGGGGAGGCCGGAGGCGGCGCGAGGCGGCGGCGGAGGAAGGGGCGGCGCGTGGCTGCCGGGGGCGGCGCGAGCAGCCACGGCCGCGTCGCGTGCAGGGGAAGCCGGGGGAGGCGCGAGGCGGCGGCGCGAACAGGGGCGGCGGCGGGGAGGCAGGGGCGGCGGCGTGCAGGGAGGGGGAGGCGGGAAGCGCGTGGCAGCGGGGAGGCAGAGGGCGGCGGCGTCGAGGCAGGGGGGCGGCGGCGCGAGCAGGGGCGGCGGCGGGGAGGCAGAGGTCGGCGGCGGGAGCGTGCGGGCGTGCGGGAGGTGCTGGTCTAGGCGCGTGCGGGATGGGGTGGCTCGAGCGGTCCGGCTTGACCCGCTCAAGTCGTAAACCCTAGCTCGCTCCCTATGCCGAGGGCCACGCTATACGCCGACGGCAGCCCTCGGCATAGCCCCCATTTTTTTTTCTTTTTCAATTTATGTTCTATTTAAATTTTCTTAATGTAAATTATATTATAAAATATATTAATATAGTTCCATATAAATTTGTTTTAATCTTCTACATTCCCAAACTATGCGCATAAAAAATACCATCTTAACTTAATATTCTCTCCCGTAGACGAAACCCTAATCCGGTAGCCCCGCAGATCTACCCCTTTGACCGACCTCCGGATACAACTGACTCATGGACTTTTCTCTTCCTTTGTGTTCTGTTAGGTCATCGGAACATGTAGTATCAATAGTTACCCTATCTTACATCAATATTCCCTCCGGTAGACGAAACCCTAATCTAGGAGCCCCGCAGATCTACCCCTTTCACCGGTCTCCGATGACAGTTGACCCATGGAATTTTCTCTTTCTTTGTGTTGTGTTAGGTCATACGAACATGTAGTACCAATAATTACCCTATCTTACCTCAATATTCTCTCTGGTAGAAGAAACCCTAATCTGGGAGCCCCGCAGATCTACCCCTAAGTGTAGGAACCCCCTGTCCGAGAAGCCGGAAACACCTGGGGGGTAGCCTAGGATATAAAACCATCTCAAATCACTTTTGTGCATTCCATGTGGACACACACAAGTTTGGCTCAGCACGACACCTTCTACATGAAGGAGGCTGCTGCCCGCGCATACGACGTTGCGGCTTGGAGGTTTGGCCGGCTGCGCCACGAAATGAACTTCCCGGAGGTCAGGTCTCTGACGGAAGCTCAGAGTCTCTCTACTGAGCCGCTACTTCGCTCACAGGGTGAAGCGCGGCGGTACAGGTCTGGCTAGCGGCGGATTGATACCACCGAGGCGGACGAGCGGTTCATGGCACAGTGGCGCAGAGACCATCCCGGAGACGTCGAGGCAATGCGCGCATTCTGGAAGGACAAGCAGACGTACAGGAGAGAGAGGAGGGCGGGAAAGCGCCAGAGGAAGGCCGAGGTTGAAGCAGAGTACGCCAAAGGAGAGGCGTCGACATGGGGGGAGAATGATGAACGGTGGTCATGGAACCTCACAACCACCGCTTCAGAGGACACCCCCAGCGAGGATGAAGATTTCGACTTCTCTGATTAATATGTGTGTGTCGAGTCCGTGTGTCTAGCGGGTCATGCGTCGACCCAGTGTTAAGTGCTTTGTTCGTGTGTGGGTGTAGTTCTTTAAATGTTTTGGTTTGTGTGTGGGTCTAGTTCTTTAAGTGTTTTGGTTCCTGTGTGGGTGTAGTTTCTTTAAGTGTTTTGGTTCTTGTGTGTGGGTGTAGTTCTTTAAGTGTTTCGGTTCGTGCGTGGGTCTAGTTCTTTAAGCGCTTTGGTATGTGTGTGGGTCTAGTTATTTAAGTGTTTTGTATCGTGTATGGGTCTTAAGTTCTTAAATGTATCACTTTTCTCTCCAGTTCACCTCCGAGGGAGTTCCCCCCTATACATCCAAAATCTGCCTAAGTGTAGGAACCCCCTGTCCGAGAAGCCGGACACACCTTGGGGGGTAGCCTTGGATATAAAATCATCTCGAATCACTTTTGTGCATGCCATGTGGACACACACAAGTTTTTCAGCGATTCCGACGCTCCGGTGGTCTGTATCTTGGAAAACCCTAGGGCGGGGACCCCGCAGATCTACCCCTATAGCTTTCTCCGTGCGAGGGTTTACTTGTGGACTTTTTTATTTGTTTTGCTTTGTTTAGGACATATATACATGGAAACCATAGGTTGGGCATACTTTACCATAAAATAGGCTCCGTTTGAGCCGTGGCGGGAGTTTCCACATACAGATCCTGGATTTTACCAAGTGCTAGCCCATGTATGCGGAAATCGTCAACGCCAGGTACAGGCAAGGTTAGCCAAACCCTAGGGCGGGGACCCTGCAGACCTACCCCTAGGGTTAGGGTTAGGATCCGGGTGAGGTTTAGGGTTACCAAAATATTCGCAAAATAGAAAGTTGGCCCGCAGAAGCAGGAAACCCTAGGGCGGGAATGGCCTCGGTTAGGGTTAGGGTTGGAGTTAGGGTTAGCAATGGAATTGTTCCTAAATGTTTAAGGACATATGTACATCGATAGCAGAAGTTGGGCCTAGTGGCTCCGGTAGACCCGTCTGCGAAGAGCGTCACCCGTGGGACCTACATATATGCCATCTACGAATTCTTAAAAATCGAACCTTTTTTACATAATTCATACTAGTAAATAAATAATAGAAACATAATATAAAGTAATATGAGAGAGAGAAAAAAGAAAAAAAAAACTATATGCCGAGGGTGGCCGTCGGCATAGGGGGGCCATGCCCTATGCCGAGGGTAGCCCTCGGCGTCTTACCTGACGCCGTGAGAGGGCAGTGACGGCGCGGATGGAGCAGGCCCTATACTGGTACCTACGCTGAGGGCCAGGTAGACGCCGACGGCTGCCCTCGGCGTAGCAACCTCTACGCCGACGGTATGTCTACGCCGACGGCCGGCGTTCCGAGCTGCCCCGGCGAGGCCGTACGCCGACGGCCCCGATAAAAAGCCCTCGGCGTAGACTCCGGCCGTCGGCGTATAGCTCCATTCCTGTAGTGACTTGGAGATGGGAGGAGAGGTTGTTTGTCCGGAGAGGGGAGGCTGCACGGACCATTGCCGACATGAAATCATATTTGAGTTCTTCATAATTTCGCCACGTCGGAATGGCCACGTAGAACCCGTATATAGGACCTCAAGATCGTGCCGTCGTTGGGCAAATCATGTTGAGCTTGGTCCACGCAGCAGTTTGTGATCCAGTGGTCCTAAATATAACTACAATTAGCACAAAAAACTTGAACCGCAATTGGTATGTCTCCGATTAGTATTGGAATACCACACCGAGTAGGATTGCTGGTCTCGTGTATGCATCTATATATAATACCCGTGTAATCTTGTACCACCGTGGCACCGTGTGAGACAGAAAGGAACAAAGAAAACTTTCGAGGCTCGACACACGAGGCTCTGGCCAGTCTCATTTTTCCTCCTGTTATCCATCAACCTGTCTGCTTGCTAATCCGACTCCTATCCCTGCCATTAATCGGCATCAATACAGACTCCATATTGAATCCGTGCAAAGAGCGCCGGTCACCATCAGCCGTCTTTGTTTCACAGAGGAAGAATTCCATGGCTTTGTTGGGAGTGCAGCTACCGGGCGACATCCTCGCTTGCATCCTCCGCCGTCTCGCACCCCGTAGTCTCGCCGCGTCCCGCTGCGTCTGCAAGGGCTGGCGCGCCATTATCGACGATTGTCACCTGCTGCGCACAGACCTACTCCCGCTATCCCTCTACGGGATCTTCCTCATGGAGCGGTGGAATCCGGTTCTCCCGAAATTCTTCGCGAGCCCGCCGCTGGTACAAGGCAAAATCGCTGCCAGGCTCGACTACCTGGACACGGACTATGAGGGTTATATTTATATTGTGAATCACTGCAATGGTCTCCTGCTTTTGCTTTGGGAGAGGGTGGTTAATCCTGCGACACGACAATGGGTGATATTGCCTTCGCCCCCACCCCGGTGCGCTGGGATGGAGAAATTCTTAGACAACAAGTGCCTTGTTTTTGATCCTACTGTCTCACCGCACTACGAGGTACTTTATATTCCTTAGGTTAACTGCATGTCTGAGAGCACGGCAATGTTCGCGGATGAATCAGAGTGGCCGCCCTCTAGATATCCAATACGAGTCTTCTCTTCAAGAACTTGGAGATGGGAGGAGAGGTTGTTTGTCCAGAGAGGGGAGGCTGCAGGGACCATTGCCGCCATGAAATCAGATTGGCAACACAAGCATCGCTATGTTGTCTATTGGAAAGGAGCGGTTTATGTGCACGCCCAAAATGACTCCATTATACGGTATATATCCATTCACCCCTTAAGAAATGCATGGTTGCTGTAGTTGGTTTATTATTGTTATTTTCTTACTCTTGAAGCTGAACTCATTGTATTATTATTGACTAACGTGCATATGCCATCTTCACCCATTTGATATTTACAGCATTATCTTGTCGGATGGTGAGTATGAAGTGATCAAATCACCAACAGACGCTAAAATGGAAGGGCATGTTGATCTTTATCTAGGAAAATCGGAGAAGGGGGTGTACTGCGCTTTAACTTGTAGTTGGCAGAAACGAATTCAAGTATGGTTGCTTACGGAATCGTGCGGCAAACTGGAGTGGACTTTGAAGAATGATATCGCACTTGTGCCAATGTTCGAACATTTTTCAGGGGACTTTCAAGATGAACACTCCACACCGTGGATCTTAAATATAGGTAGTTTTGATGAACATTCTAAGGAAGCACATGCAGAAGATAAATTGGAATGGAGCTTTGAAAATGGTATTGTCCTCGGGGCTGGGCACAAGACTGAATGGGACTATAGGAGTGAAGACATCCATTTTCTTGGATTTCATCCATGCAAAGAGGTTGTGTTCTTGTGGTTATCGGAAGAAAGAGTAGTTGCTTATCACTTGAGTAGCTCGAAAGTTCAATACTTGGGAAAATTAAGCTTACACTGTTTAGGATATTCCTTTCCATATACTCCATGTTGGACAGGAGAGTTAGTTGGACAGAATTAATTCTGGCCAAAATCTTGGGTTGTTTCAAATGTGATACCGCTTGTAACTTCTGCTCTTGAATATGATCTTTTACTGAAAAAGTTTTAACAGCTGACTCTAATAATATTACTCCCTCATCCCGAAGTAAATGACTTTAATTTGTCTAAATAAGGATGAATCTAGTCGGATTTCAGTGTGTAGATACGTGTGTAGAAACGCTCACAGACCTGGGAGCTCTTTAGAGATGCCTCGATTGGATCCTCTCGGAAAGGTACTCCAGCGATGTAGATTGATTAGCGAGTTCACCGTGTGCTACTACTGATCGTGCCGCCGCACGTAGGCAAGATGCAGGGGTCTTTGATCGGTGCCGGCGGCGAGCAGAGTGCAGTGCAGGGACTGCGGGAGGCTTTCCTCTTTGGTGGCTTCACGCTTCCGCACTGGTCCATCTGTCAGCGCGCGCACGAGTTGACGACGTACATCGCTCCATGGGGGGAAATAGGGAACATGTTTAGTTTTTTTAAGTAGTAGAGATAGAAACATTGGCCATATCACTCCGGATGATGTCTAAAATGCTTCTAAGATTAAACATGCAATGCGAATCAATCGAGAATAGATAAAATTGTACTGTTCCATAAATTGCATAATTTAGCACCTATGATACACAAGCGCTACATCAAAGCATAAAGCGCAGCTCGATTTCTCAGGTCGCATTGGAAATTTTGTTTTCTTGTTTGTTTTTACAGCCTTAGGCCTCTAGTTTAATCGGTTGCAGACTAGTAAGTAGCATCCATATCATCTGCAGCTTCGTTTATTTCTTCAGCTGGTGTGCCCGCAGTTGCCCCTTTCGGGGAAAGCATCTCCTTCAATCTTGTCAGTTCTATGTCTCTAGCTTGTAACTTCTCTTGCAGAATGGACACCTAGCAACAGGCCAACAGTTGGCAGCTCGAAAAGCTTAGCAGAGGAAAAAAAAATAGCAGGTAATTTAGTAGTAGTGAGATGAAGGATGAACCCAACCATTTCATTTGACCTCTCAAAATCATTTGTTAGGCCATCCATATGCTTGTACAAACCTGAGAAAAAAAGAAAAAGGTTATGCACCTAAATGTTAGCATAACTATTAACTCGGCCATATGATTAAGGAGTCAAGAAATTTCTGTTCTTCAATGTACACATCACATATGATTATTCAGCCCCATACATCAGATTTAACAAAATTAACTAACAAACACGAATATTGGTTCTTCACTATTATTTTCACTTGGATGTAACTTGACACGTACCATCGAACTGATTCCTCAGCTCATTGTTCTGGGTCTTCAGAACTGCAATTTTCATTCCAAGTTCATGGATCTGTACATAAGATACTTTTGTTAGAATTAATTCTGGCAAAACTAACATGGCACTGGATTTCTGTTCAAATATGCTGGTTGTTCAAAGAATAATCAATGATTCTAATCCTTGAAAAGCACAAATAATTTGGAACCATATTTAAACATCTATTGGAAGACTCACTTTTCCTTCAGAAGCCATCGCTCCAATCTCTTCATTTTCCTCTTGCAGTGTTCTGCACTTGGCCATTAGCATTTTCCCATGCTTGCTGGATGGAGTAAAATTGACAGCAGCAACATTGTCCTGTAGCTCTTTTATTTTCTTGTCTTTTTCTTCTGCCAAATTCTGGGCAAAAATAGGCAATGCCAGCTAAGGTAAAGTTGTAGCTTTCCTTGAACACTAATAAAACACAATTTCCAAGTTCTAATTCTCAAGGTGTTATCAGCATGCATGGTACACCAAATAATACCATGTTTGAATTATACATCTTTTCTTATATCTTTATAATTTCCATTTTAAGGCATAATAACACAATGTTTTTGACAGCTATGGGAATATGATGGCAATGCTGGGCCTGTCTGTCACACTTGCTGAAGAGGATTATAAACATAAACATTGGTTCAACGGAAGACATGCAAAATCTGTCTCCCTACCTATTTCAGAAATTTACAAGTTTGGCTAAAATTTTAAAAGTAGTGCAAAGGAGCATCAGAATTCAGAAGACTAGCATCCGAAGTGGCTTTCCACTTCTTAACATGCTGGTACACTCATATAATGCAACAAGAATTGTCTGATTGAAGGGAATTCACTGACCTTTAAGCGTGTAAATTCCTGATGAATTGCTGGGTCAAGCAATAATCGCCTTGTCTGTTAAAGCATTCAGAATAAGGCAAGTAAATAAGCAGTTCGTTGTAACAACATAAGGTCACGGCATTATTAAGATTTATTTAAGATCTAGCCAAAGTTATGGGCCCCATACAGGGTAAACTACTAGCCACTAGGCCTTCTCAGGAAGCTTAAGGCCACATTTTTATGTGGTAATATTATCCCAATTCCTCCTGTGAAATCCCCGGGTAGCTCTTTCAATACAAACAGTACCTAAGCCTCTTGCTATTCCAAGAGGACCTGCCCATTACTTCTCTAAGAAAACAAGCTTTTGGGAGAAGCTAATCCTACTGAGTGGGGAGTCCAAACTAAATCGTCACTATCATTGGCACGGTACGGTATGAAGGAGAAGATATCCAAACAGAAAATAAGGTATTTCCACTCAATCTTTAAAGAAGATATATACACAGGGAAAGCTAGAATAGATGACAAGGCACCAGTCTTCAGAGTTCAGAGCATCTCATGTTCCTTATTCATTAAACAAAGCTTACCCTATTTGTGTAAAGCGGAATTGTTAAGCTTGCAATTGAGAAATCGGATAATCGTTCTGTGAGGCTCAACACTCATGCCACCAAATTTAGAAATAATATTCTTCCTAAAGCAAACCATAGAGATTAGAAATATATGGATTTGGATACTTTATGGGAAGGTTTGTGTTGGGCATGTAAGTTAATAGTTGTAAAATAATGACCAGACTGCTCACTGCCCTCATTGCAGAGCATACAAAAGAAAATGAGAAATGGACCCGGGTTTCCTTTCGACTAAATTGCACCTACAAGGTAACCACTTAACATGGTTGCATACTACAGATGTTACTTGTCACATCGCCTGTGTCATTCCTTCATTCAATCTACTCCCTCTAGAATATGTGGATCAGTGGAATTGGTACAGAACTATAGATACGGGTTGACTATTGCAGATCATGGGGGTCAGTATGTCAAAGAGAATGGAATAAAGATAAGCACAAGATGAAAAGAATGTGTACACCTTTCAGCAAGAAACAGATATTGTGAGTTTTCCCTAACAGGGTTTACATCTACTGCCATCACATTGCCTGTGAAAGTAATTTAGGTAATCATTATCAGGTACAGTATTGGTGCCAAGGGATTTTGCTTGTACCAAGCCCATACTAATTAGGATTTACACATTACAGTATGCAGAAAGCATTCATGGTTAGGTTCTGCATAGACGATTTTAGCTACTTAGATCTTCTTTAACAGTTTACATTTTGCAGTAATTCCACCTACACACCTCGCACAAGAAACTTTGGAGAAACAGTCGGAATTAAAATTTTGAATGCACAATAAATTGTCAGAAGGGCAGAACAAATATCATAGGCAGCATTATACCTGCATTGACGGTGGCCTCAACTGTGTTTTCAAATCCCTAACTGCAGACTGCAAACTCAAATGAAAATATAACCAACAATCAGCTCAACTAGATGGATGCTAGAAAGTGATTAATTACTAAATACTAATCAGAATTATCCAAATCAAGAAAAATCTCATTGTACAAGGAGGCTCTCAGCGAGTACCTTTAATTCTGCGATCTCTTGTTCTCGTTTTGCAAATGTTACAATAAAAGCAGCCTCTCTTTTCTTTGCTTTCTCCAGCTGAGCATTAATGAACAGTCAAACTGACGGACAGCATAAGTACCACACCAGTTTTACAAGCATGCCAAAAGAACCAACCTGCTCCTTCAGTGACACTTCTGACGACTTTAGGTTACTTACATAAGTAACCACTGAAATAGGCTCTGTATTTATAATTATATATTATTTTTTCAGTCATTATCAGAAATAGGAAGGACTTGGATTTAACTTGCCAACCTGGATTGGTTCCTGCAGGTACAGCTGGAATGTTCTGAAACGCTGAATACCACTTCTGAATTTCTGATTTAGCAGCTTCCAGTTCCACCTGTGATGCATAAAATGCAGCATTTCAAAAATTACTGCTCACAACAATTCGGATCATTACACTGGAATAGAGTGCAAATCAGTATTGCTGGAACAAAACTGCGGACACGGTTAATGAAACCACATCACCACATTTCAGTGACAACATTTGATCATGCTACTCAAATTTTCAAGATAAATTATATGTCGATTGTTGTACTATTAGTTTTGACTTGCCTTTTCATTTCTCACATGTCTAGATTTGATGTGAAGTTCAGATACGTTGTATGATAATCTTTCATATAATTAAGCATCCAAAAGTTCAAAATTGTACTATAGGTTGAAAAAATCTTCATTACTGTTCTGAAACAATTGTATTGTGAAAGGACATGGTTTGGCCAAAAATACTTCATTTGAAAAAACATCTAATAAAAGGACAAAGTATGTATCCCACAATAATTGTTTACCAATTACAGTAAATCTGATTACATGCGATCGGGGATTATTTATAATAGAAGGAGGCATAACCGCATAACAGAGTACTTGAAGTCACTAACATAGTAGGTATTCAGCTTAACATAACTGTCCTTGACTAACAAAATGAGAACAGGAAAGAACAGGGACCAAATACACACCTGGTTTGTTTCAAGATTTTCTTTGCAGTTCTGCAAACTTCAAAAGCACAGAGAGAATTTAGTCTCATGTTGACAATTGACAATATGGAAAGCAATAGATCAAATGGTTATATAATAAATGCAATGCACCTTTCCCGAAGAGACAGAATCGTTCCTGTGGCAGCACCTGGTGCACTCTCCTCCACTTTCTTTCCCTGCACACAACTTGATGTCTTAAACAAAGTTCGTGTTGCATGAAATCGCCAAAACTTATAGGACTATTAGGTAAGCAGGAACTGTGTCCAAGGGACTAAACATATTGTTTAATTTTCTTCCTGCGTCTTCCCATTATCCTATAATAATAACTATCTGGTTCCCTAATCCCACAATCCCATTCCCATGTGAAAACATTCATAGTATATCGTTCATCACACCATCCATTCAGGATAGAAACAACTTCACCAAGACCAAAGTTCTAAGCATGTTTTAATGTTTCATTATTGCCAACCGTAATGGTAATTGCAATTGATGATGGTAATAGTGAGTGACTCTGATACATAAAATTTGCCACGAATTGCTGCAGCGGCCAAAGAAAAACAAAAAATATTTTCTATCAGATTTCAAAAGAGGAAACTAGAGAAATTACCTTCTTGGAAGGGAAGATGTCGTCTTCATCTTCATCCAGATCACTGAACGGACTCTTGTCGCCTGCAGAGAAGCAGCAAAAGCACCATATGAACCAGGTGAGTTTCGCAGAAGCCAAAGCTTGGCGGCTAATCAAAGCTAAGGCGGCGAGTGGAAGGGATTGAAAGTACATAGGGAGAGACCGGAACAGGCGGGGACGGCGTTGCGGGAGGGCGCTGTGTTGAAGTCGCGGACCAAGGTTTCGTCTTCGTCGAGGCGAAGGGAAGGTGGGTCAACCATGGCCTCCGCTGCCATCGTGCGAACAGCCAAACCCTAGCAGAATAAACAACCAGTCCGGCCGCCAAGGAAGGGTTGTTGCGACTGCGAGGGTTTGGGGCGCCGGAGAAACGGGGCCGGTATGAGAAGGGGAAGAGGATGCTCTCTACTTGTGGGCCTCTGGGAAGAGGCAGCACACGGCCCTCACCTATCCTTTGTTTTTCTCGGCTTCTTTGAACTAGAGCTGATTTTCGGCCTGGCACCGGCACGTGAATAAGGCCGACTTCTTTTGGGCTTATGCTTATGCATAGGCCGTTTGGCCATCTGGATGAAGTTGAAGACGACGTCTTTGCTTCCAAGAAGGTAATTGCTCTAGTTCCCTCTTTTGAAATCCGATAGAAAATCTTTTGTTTTCCTTTGGCAGAAAATTTTATGTATTGGAGTCACTCCACTATTACCTTGCTTGCAATCATAATTTCTCTTCGTGCGCTTGTTAAAATTTGTAACCAAATTTTCTTAACCACTGGCATTCAAAACTTGCACTGTCTGACTATTTGCATTGACTTCTTCGATGCGGACGTCAAGAAAAAGACGGTGAGCAGCGGGATCCCAAGTTGCTTTCACATGTCTAAATGTTGTACAAATTGCCCCAGATAGCATACATCAGAAGTGCCCAGAATTAAATTGGCCACCAATGTACTTGGACACGAGGGATGTGATAAATCATAGTGTTAACATTCTGGACAGAAAATAAGTTATCAGCAATGCAACATATATCCAGGAAAATATTTGGTGTCACGAAAATAAAATTGTCAGTAGCACAGCCATTCACGTCTATGGAATAGCAGGAACAAATTGACCATGGCTCTGAAA
>NC_061510.1:336418219-336444275 GCF_022539505.1 Lolium rigidum
ACTTGGAGATGGGAGGAGAGGTTGTTTGTCCGGAGAGGGGAGGCTGCACGGACCATTGCCGACATGAAATCATATTTGAGTTCTTCATAATTTCGCCACGTCGGAATGGCCACGTAGAACCCGTATATAGGACCTCAAGATCGTGCCGTCGTTGGGCAAATCAATGTTGAGCTTGGTCCACGCAGCAGTTTGTGATCCAGTGGTCCTAAATATAACTACAATTAGCTATTAAAAACTTGAACCGCAATTGGTATGTCTCCGATTAGTATTGGAATACCACACCGAGTAGGATTGCTGGTCTCGTGTATGCATCTATATATCATACCCGTGTAATCTTGTACCACCGTGGCACCGTGTGAGACAGAAAGGAACAAAGAAAACTTTCGAGGCTCGACACACGAGGCTCTAGCCAGTCTCATTTTTCCTCCTGTTATCCATCAACCTGTCTGCTTGCTAATCCGACTCCTATCCCTGCCATTAATCGGCATCAATACAGACTCCATATTGAATCCGTGCAAAGAGCGCCGGTCACCATCAGCCGTCTTTGTTTCACAGAGGAAGAATTCCATGGCTTTGTTGGGAGTGCAGCTGACCGGGCGACATCCTCGCTTGCATCCTCCGCCGTCTCGCACCCCGTAGTCTCGCCGCGTCCCGCTGCGTCTGCAAGGGCTGGCGCGCCATTATCGACGATTGTCACCTGCTGCGCACAGACCTACTCCCGCTATCCCTCTACGGGATCTTCCTCATGGAGCGGTGGAATCCGGTTCTCCCGAAATTCTTCGCGAGCCCGCCGCTGGTACAAGGCAAAATCGCTGCCAGGCTCGACTACCTGGACACGGACTATGAGGGTTATATTTATATTGTGAATCACTGCAATGGTCTCCTGCTTTTGCTTTGGGAGAGGGTGGTTAATCCTGCGACACGACAATGGGTGATATTGCCTTCGCCCCCACCCCGACGTGCGCTGGGATGGAGAAATTCTTCGACAACAAGTGCCTTGTTTTTGATCCTACCGTCTCACCGCACTACGAGGTACTTTATATTCCTTACGTTAACCGCATGTCTGAGAGCACGGCAATGTTCGCGGATGAATCAGAGTGGCCGCCCTCTAGATATCCAATACGAGTCTTCTCTTCAAGAGACTTGGAGATGGGAGGAGAGGTTGTTTGTCCAGAGAGGGGAGGCTGCAGGGACCATTGCCGCCATGAAATCAGATTGGCAACACAAGCATCGCTATGTTGTCTATTGGAAAGGAGCGGTTTATGTGCACGCCCAAAATGACTCCATTATACGGTATATATCCATTCACCCCTTAAGAAATGCATGGTTGCTGTAGTTGGTTTATTATTGTTATTTTCTTGCTCTTGAAGCTGAAACTCATTGTATTATTATTGACTAACGTGCATATGCCACTCTTCACCCATTTGATATTTACAGCATTATCTTGTCGGATGGTGAGTATGAAGTGATCAAATCACCAACAGACGCTAAAATGGAAGGGCATGTTGATCTTTATCTAGGAAAATCGGAGAAGGGGGTGTACTGCGCTTTAACTTGTAGTTGGCAGAAACGAATTCAAGTATGGTTGCTTACGGAATCGTGCGGCAAACTGGAGTGGACTTTGAAGAATGATATCGCACTTGTGCCAATGTTCGAACATTTTTCAGGGGACTTTCAAGATGAACACTCCACACCGTGGATCTTAAATATAGGTAGTTTTGATGAACATTCTAAGGAAGCACATGCAGAAGATAAATTGGAATGGAGCTTTGAAAATGGTATTGTCCTCGGGGCTGGGCACAAGACTGAATGGGACTATAGGAGTGAAGACATCCATTTTCTTGGATTTCATCCATGCAAAGAGGTTGTGTTCTTGTGGTTATCGGAAGAAAGAGTAGTTGCTTATCACTTGAGTAGCTCGAAAGTTCAATACTTGGGAAAATTAAGCTTACACTGTTTAGGATATTCCTTTCCATATACTCCATGTTGGACAGGAGAGTTAGTTGGACAGAATTAATTCTGGCCAAAATCTTGGGTTGTTTCAAATGTGATACCGCTTGTAACTTCTGCTCTTGAATATGATCTTTTACTGAAAAAGTTTTAACAGCTGACTCTAATAATATTACTCCCTCATCCCGAAGTAAATGACTTTAATTTGTCTAAATAAGGATGAATCTAGTCGGATTTCAGTGTGTAGATACGTGTGTAGAAACGCTCACAGACCTGGGAGCTCTTTAGAGATGCCTCGATTGGATCCTCTCGGAAAGGTACTCCAGCGATGTAGATTGATTAGCGAGTTCACCGTGTGCTACTACTGATCGTGCCGCCGCACGTAGGCAAGATGCAGGGGTCTTTGATCGGTGCCGGCGGCGAGCGAGAGTGCAGTGCAGGGACTGCGGGAGGCTTTCCTCTTTGGTGGCTTCACGCTTCCGCACTGGTCCATCTGTCGGCGCGCACGAGTTGACGTATCGCTCCATGGGGGGAAATAGGGAACATGTTTAGTTTTTTTAAGTAGTAGAGATAGAAACATTGGCCATATCACTCCGGATGATGTCTAAAATGCTTCTAAGATTAAACATGCAATGCGAATCAATCGAGAATAGATAAAATTGTACTGTTCCATAAATTGCATAATTTAGCACCTATGATACACAAGCGCTACATCAAAGCATAAAGCGCAGCTCGATTTCTCAGGTCGCATTGGAAATTTTGTTTTCTTGTTTGTTTTTACAGCCTTAGGCCTCTAGTTTAATCGGTTGCAGACTAGTAAGTAGCATCCATATCATCTGCAGCTTCGTTTATTTCTTCAGCTGGTGTGCCCGCAGTTGCCCCTTTCTGGGAAAGCATCTCCTTCAATCTTGTCAGTTCTATGTCTCTAGCTTGTAACTTCTCTTGCAGAATGGACACCTAGCAACAGGCCAACAGTTGGCAGCTCGAAAAGCTTAGCAGAGGGAAAAAAATAGCAGGTAATTTAGTAGTAGTGAGATGAAGGATGAACCCAACCATTTCATTTGACCTCTCAAAATCATTTGTTAGGCCATCCATATGCTTGTACAAACCTGAGAAAAAAAGAAAAAGGTTATGCACCTAAATGTTAGCATAACTATTAACTCGGCCATATGATTAAGGAGTCAAGAAATTTCTGTTCTTCAATGTACACATCACATATGATTATTCAGCCCCATACATCAGATTTAACAAAATTAACTAACAAACACGAATATTGGTTCTTCACTATTATTTTCACTTGGATGTAACTTGACACGTACCATCGAACTGATTCCTCAGCTCATTGTTCTGGGTCTTCAGAACTGCAATTTTCATTCCAAGTTCATGGATCTGTACATAAGATACTTTTGTTAGAATTAATTCTGGCAAAACTAACATGGCACTGGATTTCTGTTCAAATATGCTGGTTGTTCAAAGAATAATCAATGATTCTAATCCTTGAAAAGCACAAATAATTTGGAACCATATTTAAACATCTATTGGAAGACTCACTTTTCCTTCAGAAGCCATCGCTCCAATCTCTTCATTTTCCTCTTGCAGTGTTCTGCACTTGGCCATTAGCATTTTCCCATGCTTGCTGGATGGAGTAAAATTGACAGCAGCAACATTGTCCTGTAGCTCTTTTATTTTCTTGTCTTTTTCTTCTGCCAAATTCTGGGCAAAAATAGGCAATGCCAGCTAAGGTAAAGTTGTAGCTTTCCTTGAACACTAATAAAACACAATTTCCAAGTTCTAATTCTCAAGGTGTTATCAGCATGCATGGTACACCAAATAATACCATGTTTGAATTATACATCTTTTCTTATATCTTTATAATTTCCATTTTAAGGCATAATAACACAATGTTTTTGACAGCTATGGGAATATGATGGCAATGCTGGGCCTGTCTGTCACACTTGCTGAAGAGGATTATAAACATAAACATTGGTTCAACGGAAGACATGCAAAATCTGTCTCCCTACCTATTTCAGAAATTTACAAGTTTGGCTAAAATTTTAAAAGTAGTGCAAAGGAGCATCAGAATTCAGAAGACTAGCATCCGAAGTGGCTTTCCACTTCTTAACATGCTGGTACACTCATATAATGCAACAAGAATTGTCTGATTGAAGGGAATTCACTGACCTTTAAGCGTGTAAATTCCTGATGAATTGCTGGGTCAAGCAATAATCGCCTTGTCTGTTAAAGCATTCAGAATAAGGCAAGTAAATAAGCAGTTCGTTGTAACAACATAAGGTCACGGCATTATTAAGATTTATTTAAGATCTAGCCAAAGTTATGGGCCCCATACAGGGTAAACTACTAGCCACTAGGCCTTCTCAGGAAGCTTAAGGCCACATTTTTATGTGGTAATATTATCCCAATTCCTCCTGTGAAATCCCCGGGTAGCTCTTTCAATACAAACAGTACCTAAGCCTCTTGCTATTCCAAGAGGACCTGCCCATTACTTCTCTAAGAAAACAAGCTTTTGGGAGAAGCTAATCCTACTGAGTGGGGAGTCCAAACTAAATCGTCACTATCATTGGCACGGTACGGTATGAAGGAGAAGATATCCAAACAGAAAATAAGGTATTTCCACTCAATCTTTAAAGAAGATATATACACAGGGAAAGCTAGAATAGATGACAAGGCACCAGTCTTCAGAGTTCAGAGCATCTCATGTTCCTTATTCATTAAACAAAGCTTACCCTATTTGTGTAAAGCGGAATTGTTAAGCTTGCAATTGAGAAATCGGATAATCGTTCTGTGAGGC
Source organism: Lolium rigidum (assembly GCF_022539505.1). Taxonomy (NCBI): domain Eukaryota; kingdom Viridiplantae; phylum Streptophyta; class Magnoliopsida; order Poales; family Poaceae; genus Lolium; species Lolium rigidum. The sequence goes on from NC_061510.1 coordinate 336,422,979, forward strand.
TCAACACTCATGCCACCAAATTTAGAAATAATATTCTTCCTAAAGCAAACCATAGAGATTAGAAATATATGGATTTGGATACTTTATGGGAAGGTTTGTGTTGGGCATGTAAGTTAATAGTTGTAAAATAATGACCAGACTGCTCACTGCCCTCATTGCAGAGCATACAAAAGAAAATGAGAAATGGACCCGGGTTTCCTTTCGACTAAATTGCACCTACAAGGTAACCACTTAACATGGTTGCATACTACAGATGTTACTTGTCACATCGCCTGTGTCATTCCTTCATTCAATCTACTCCCTCTAGAATATGTGGATCAGTGGAATTGGTACAGAACTATAGATACGGGTTGACTATTGCAGATCATGGGGGTCAGTATGTCAAAGAGAATGGAATAAAGATAAGCACAAGATGAAAAGAATGTGTACACCTTTCGGCAAGAAACAGATATTGTGAGTTTTCCCTAACAGGGTTTACATCTACTGCCATCACATTGCCTGTGAAATTAATTTAGGTAATCATTATCAGGTACAGTATTGGTGCCAAGGGATTTTGCTTGTACCAAGCCCATACTAATTAGGATTTACACATTACAGTATGCAGAAAGCATTCATGGTTAGGTTCTGCATAGACGATTTTAGCTACTTAGATCTTCTTTAACAGTTTACATTTTGCAGTAATTCCACCTACACACCTCGCACAAGAAACTTTGGAGAAACAGTCGGAATTAAAATTTTGAATGCACAATAAATTGTCAGAAGGGCAGAACAAATATCATAGGCAGCATTATACCTGCATTGACGGTGGCCTCAACTGTGTTTTCAAATCCCTAACTGCAGACTGCAAACTCAAATGAAAATATAACCAACAATCAGCTCAACTAGATGGATGCTAGAAAGTGATTAATTACTAAATACTAATCAGAATTATCCAAATCAAGAAAAATCTCATTGTACAAGGAGGCTCTCAGCGAGTACCTTTAATTCTGCGATCTCTTGTTCTCGTTTTGCAAATGTTACAATAAAAGCAGCCTCTCTTTTCTTTGCTTTCTCCAGCTGAGCATTAATGAACAGTCAAACTGACGGACAGCATAAGTACCACACCAGTTTTACAAGCATGCCAAAAGAACCAACCTGCTCCTTCAGTGACACTTCTGACGACTTTAGGTTACTTACATAAGTAACCACTGAAATAGGCTCTGTATTTATAATTATATATTATTTTTTCAGTCATTATCAGAAATAGGAAGGACTTGGATTTAACTTGCCAACCTGGATTGGTTCCTGCAGGTACAGCTGGAATGTTCTGAAACGCTGAATACCACTTCTGAATTTCTGATTTAGCAGCTTCCAGTTCCACCTGTGATGCATAAAATGCAGCATTTCAAAAATTACTGCTCACAACAATTCGGATCATTACACTGGAATAGAGTGCAAATCAGTATTGCTGGAACAAAACTGCGGACACGGTTAATGAAACCACATCACCACATTTCAGTGACAACATTTGATCATGCTACTCAAATTTTCAAGATAAATTATATGTCGATTGTTGTACTATTAGTTTTGACTTGCCTTTTCATTTCTCACATGTCTAGATTTGATGTGAAGTTCAGATACGTTGTATGATAATCTTTCATATAATTAAGCATCCAAAAGTTCAAAATTGTACTATAGGTTGAAAAAATCTTCATTACTGTTCTGAAACAATTGTATTGTGAAAGGACATGGTTTGGCCAAAAATACTTCATTTGAAAAAACATCTAATAAAAGGACAAAGTATGTATCCCACAATAATTGTTTACCAATTACAGTAAATCTGATTACATGCGATCGGGGATTATTTATAATAGAAGGAGGCATAACCGCATAACAGAGTACTTGAAGTCACTAACATAGTAGGTATTCAGCTTAACATAACTGTCCTTGACTAACAAAATGAGAACAGGAAAGAACAGGGACCAAATACACACCTGGTTTGTTTCAAGATTTTCTTTGCAGTTCTGCAAACTTCAAAAGCACAGAGAGAATTTAGTCTCATGTTGACAATTGACAATATGGAAAGCAATAGATCAAATGGTTATATAATAAATGCAATGCACCTTTCCCGAAGAGACAGAATCGTTCCTGTGGCAGCACCTGGTGCACTCTCCTCCACTTTCTTTCCCTGCACACAACTTGATGTCTTAAACAAAGTTCGTGTTGCATGAAATCGCCAAAACTTATAGGACTATTAGGTAAGCAGGAACTGTGTCCAAGGGACTAAACATATTGTTTAATTTTCTTCCTGCGTCTTCCCATTATCCTATAATAATAACTATCTGGTTCCCTAATCCCACAATCCCATTCCCATGTGAAAACATTCATAGTATATCGTTCATCACACCATCCATTCAGGATAGAAACAACTTCACCAAGACCAAAGTTCTAAGCATGTTTTAATGTTTCATTATTGCCAACCGTAATGGTAATTGCAATTGATGATGGTAATAGTGAGTGACTCTGATACATAAAATTTGCCACGAATTGCTGCAGCGGCCAAAGAAAAACAAAAAATATTTTCTATCAGATTTCAAAAGAGGAAACTAGAGAAATTACCTTCTTGGAAGGGAAGATGTCGTCTTCATCTTCATCCAGATCACTGAACGGACTCTTGTCGCCTGCAGAGAAGCAGCAAAAGCACCATATGAACCAGGTGAGTTTCGCAGAAGCCAAAGCTTGGCGGCTAATCAAAGCTAAGGCGGCGAGTGGAAGGGATTGAAAGTACATAGGGAGAGACCGGAACGGGCGGGGACGGCGTTGCGGGAGGGCGCTGTGTTGAAGTCGCGGACCAAGGTTTCGTCTTCGTCGAGGCGAAGGGAAGGTGGGTCAACCATGGCCTCCGCTGCCATCGTGCGAACAGCCAAACCCTAGCAGAATAAACAACCAATCCGGCCGCCAAGGAAGGGTTGTTGCGACTGCGAGGGTTTGGGGTGCCGGAGAAACGGGGCCGGTATGAGAAGGGGAAGAGGATGCTCTCTACTTGTGGGCCTCTGGGAAGAGGCAGCACACGGCCCTCACCTATCCTTTGTTTTTCTCGGCTTCTTTGAACTAGAGCTGATTTTCGGCCTGGCACCGGCACGTGAATAAGGCCGACTTCTTTTGGGCTTATGCTTATGCATAGGCCGTTTGGCCATCTGGATGAAGATGAAGACGACGTCTTTGCTTCCAAGAAGGTAATTGCTCTAGTTCCCTCTTTTGAAATCCGATAGAAAATCTTTTGTTTTCCTTTGGCAGAAAATTTTATGTATTGGAGTCACTCCACTATTACCTTGCTTGCAATCATAATTTCTCTTCGTGCGCTTGTTAAAATTTGTAACCAAATTTTCTTAACCACTGGCATTCAAAACTTGCACTGTCTGACTATTTGCATTGACTTCTTCGATGCGGACTTCAAGAAAAAGACGGTGAGCAACGGGATCCCAAGTTGCTTTCACATGTCTAAATGTTGTACAAATTGCCCCAGATAGCATACATCAGAAGTGCCCAGAATTAAATTGGCCACCAATGTACTTGGACACGAGGGATGTGATAAATCATAGTGTTAACATTCTGGACAGAAAATAAGTTATCAGCAATGCAACATATATCCAGGAAAATATTTGGTGTCACGAAAATAAAATTGTCAGTAGCACAGCCATTCACGTCTATGGAATAGCAGGAACAAATTGACCATGGCTCTGAAATTTTTTTTTTTTTGAGGAATCAACGGGGGGCGATTGCCCACCTGAACTCATTTTTGTATTTCATTTTTTAGTGTCAAACATTACAGGGGTGTCGACCCTGGGGTAGGGGGCTGCATCCAGCACTTCCCGGGGTCGGGGGGGGGGGGGATTACAGAGCTAAGAGATGGACCGACACCAAGCTAACAGGGGGTCCGTGTCTATTCTAGCAGGGGCGCTGACGATCCATAAGCGTAGGTGGTCGACGATCATAGATATCACTCGAGCAGTAGGCATGAGGTCCGCGTCGAAGACCATCCTGTTCCGGGACTTCCACACGGACCATAGGAGAGCAAGGATGGCGGTGTTCCGTGCCTTCACGTGCATCTGAGGCAAATCTTCAGAGAGGCCATCAAGGAGAGCTGATAGGTCGGTATCGCCACTGGGGCGCATCGAGGGAGAGACGATGCACCACAAAGGTCGGAGGCGGGGACAGCAGACGAACAGATGCGAAATGGTTTCTTCATTCCCCGGGCAGAATGGGCAGTCTGGGGAGGGGACACAGCCGAGATGGTGCAGCAGCGCTCGAGTTCTGGTCCTTTGAAGGCGTAGAATCCAGAAGAAAACGCGCACTTTGAGCGGGGCGAAGCAGTCCCAGTTGATGTCATGGCCGGGGACAACACATCCCGAGGAGTGCAGGGCGCGGTAGACGTCTCCAGTGTTGAAGTTGGCAGAGGGCCCGAGGGAGATGGTACAGATGTCAGGTGTCGTGCCGAGGGAGACCCGTGAGAGGCAAGCGCGTACAAAGGCCAGTTCACCGGCGGCAGCAGCGGTTACTCGATGGGTGACGGGTATTTCCACTCCCCCTTGCCCTAGGGTGTCGGCAATCGTGGCAAGGGGACGGAGGCAGTGGGAGTAAGCTGCAGGGAGGGCCGCTGGCTCTGAAATTGGAAGCAGTCCATGGTGCAAACAGATGTTAGAAACTGGAAGGATTCGAGCTAGTTACCGTGGGCAGCGGGGTCGACATCGAGTGGCCGAGATGTCAACCGGCGGCGGCGGATTGAAGAACTTGTGGTCGGCAGCGGCGCCGGTCCGTGCTGCGGGTGGAGAGGCCGCCGCGAGTAGTGGAGCGGCGGGGGCGGTAGCGGCGAGAGGCGGAGGGCGGCGCCGGCGGGGTAGACGGTGGTGGAGCGGCTGCGGCGGTGATGAACCCTAGCGGGCAGGCATGTCTGACGTTGGTGGAGTGCGATGCGGTGACCTTTTTTTCGATTTTCGGTGGTCGAACATTTACCTCAGGTGGAGTGGCATTCTTCCGTAAAATATACCCAACAGGAGGGTCAGATTGGCATACCGCTTCAGGATCAAATGATGGATATTGCTTCTGGGTATTTTCAGCAGCTGTTTTTTTTTTTTGCGAATAGGTGCTTATATTACTCAAACACCAAACTTACAATCCTCCTTACAGAGTACAGGTATATCAAGAGGGCCAGTATACAACCAAACACCAGAATTAGCATTAATACGGCCCATGTTAGCGAGAGCATGGCTCACCAAGTTCCGCCCACGCTTAATATGCTCTACCTTATACTCAACTCCACTTCCCATCGTACGCTTGATTTCCTTCGAAGAAAGGTAATAGCTGATCGTTCTTCACCCGGTGTCTTAATCATCATAATGGCTTCCAAACAATCCATCTCAACAATGCATGGCTTTGTGTTGTCATGTAAGGTTAAAGCACACCCCTCCATGCATGCGACCAGCTCCGCTTCTAGGGGAGATGAGCGAGTTCTCCAGAAACGACATGAAGAGAAGATGATCTCTCCTCCGTCATCACGTAGGATCATCCCCTGCTCCTCCCTGCTTGGACTCTTCATGGAAGGATCCATCGACATTCAACTTAACCCAACCGGGCGGCGGCATGGCCCAACTCTTCTCGCACTCGGCATCCTTAAGGTGCACATCGGATTTATAGGAGCGATTTCCCAACTCACTCGGCCGGCGCCTCCCCTTAACATGATCAGCTTGAGGAAAAAACTTGATGGTATAAATTGATTCAGCATAGCTACACAGGAAACGACATGAAGCTTCCACTGGGGGCGCCGGCTTGAAGTGGACCACTTCGTTTCTCACATACCAAATTCTCCAGAGAAGCATAAGAATTTTGACTCTGACCATCTCTTCCTTCCCATCAAGAAGATGTAGCACCCATTCAGCGCCTGTGTTGACGACAGATGTGAGGGGTGGAATCGTCCAGACCTTCTCCATAGCCTTCCATAGAGTGATCGCCATAGGACACTGCGGAAGGCGTGGAAATTGTCCTCGCGTTCAAGACCACAAAGTACACAAACGTCGCGTTTTTCCAGATTTCTTTTACACTTATTATCCCATGTTGCAAGGGAATTTGTGGCTAACTTCCATGCAAAGATGCGTACCTTTTGGGGGGCAGGGCACCCCCATAATGCCTTCCAGATGGCACGCTGGCCATCCGGTGCCCTGCTCGTGGCGCCTATAGAAGGCCGTTGGCGTTCCTCCATCGCCAACCAATACGCACTCCGGACAGAGAATAGACCATTCTTGGTCGGTGCCCAAGACGAGGATGTCATCCAGCAATCGAGGAGATGGCCGGATCTTGATAATCTCTTGGACATCAACTTGCATAAAATGGCGGTTCAAGAGGTCCTTCTTCCATGCACCATATTCATCGATGAATCCAGAAACCCTGCGGATGCGGCAGTCCCCTTGACTAGAAATTGGTTTATATGAGTAAGGCACGATCCGGATCAGGGGGTCATAGACAAAGTCTTGCCTTGTGTGACTAATGAGATGAATGAGATCTTAACAGCACCATACACCAGAGAGGAAGTTAAAAAGGCTATGTTTAACATAGGTGACCTTAAGGCTCCGGGCCCAGATGGGCTCCATGCTATCTTTTACAAGCGGTTTTGGCACATTATTGGAGAGGATTTGACTGATGAGGTTCTGTTGGCGGTAAACTCGAGAGTTGTTCCTGAAGGATGGAACCATACCACTATTGTGCTTATACCAAAAGTTGAGAGCCCTGAGTCGATTACCCAATTTCGACCCATCAGTTTATGTATTGTGGTTTACAAGGTAATTGCCAAGCTGTTGGCAAATCGTTTGAAGCATCTTCTTGGAGATATCATTACCCCGAACCGCAGTGCGTTTGTTCCGGTCGTCTTATTACGGATAATATTCTCGTAGCTTACGAAAGTTACCATACTATTAAGAGTAAAAGAACGGGGAAGTATGGAATTTGTGCTGTGAAGTTGGATATGCATAAGGCCTATGACAGAGTGGAGTGGACTTTCCTCCAGAAGATTTTGCTGCGGCTGGGTTTTGACCAATCATGGGTTGATCTCATTATGGCGTGCGTATCTTCTGTCAGGTATCAAGTTCGTCTAAATAATGAACTTTCTGATTATATTTACCCTACTAGGGGCCTCCGTCAGGGGGACCCCCTCTCACCATACTTATTTCTTCTTTGTGCGGAGGGCCTCTCGAGCTTACTGAAGCATGAAGAAATGACTGGCAATCTTATTGGGGTTAAAGTGTGTAGAAGTGCCCCGGCAGTTTCTCACCTCCTCTTTGCAGATGATTCCCTGATTCTTATGCGAGCTGATGCAAACAATGCTATCACCCTCCGGAACGTGTTGAATGAATATTGTGCGGCTTCGGGACAGTTGATGAGTGATGCGAAATCGACCATCTATTTCAGCCCTTGTTCGAATGTAGAAGTTAGAGAGGAGGTTTGCACTATTCTGAATATCATGACTGAGGCAATAACTGACAAATACCTTGGGCTGCCGCCACTGGTGGGCGTTGATAGAACGAATTGTTTTCAACACTTGATTGATAGGATTTGTAAAATTCTAAGTGGCTGGAAAGAGAAGAATATGTCCTTTGGAGGTAAAGAGGCGCTACTGAAAGCCGTCATCCAAGCTATTCCTGCGTATGCTATGTCTGTGTTCAAGCTACCCAAACAGATTATTAAAGGGATAATATCTGCAATGTCCCAATACTGGTGGGGAGATGATGATCAGAAGAAACATATGCATTGGTTTGCATGGTGGAAGATGTGTGTGCCCAAAAAATAAGGTGGCATGGGATTCCGGGATCTGCACTGTTTCAATCTGTCTATGCTTGCTAAACAGGTGTGGAGGCTGATTTCTGAACCGGACTCACTTTGTGCTTCTGTGCTAAGGGCGAAATATTTCCCTACAGGTGACATTCTGAACTGTAATCTAAAGAAAGGAAGCTCTTTTACATGGCAGAGCATATGGGCAGGTTTGCAGACTTTCAAACGGGGACATATGTGGAGAGTTGGAAATGGTTCAGAAATTAATATTTGGACTGACCCATGGGTGCCTGGGAGTCCAAATCGGAAAATTATAACAAGAAGAGGCAATGTGGTCCTTACAAAGGTATCAGAACTAATTGATGTTGAGACTGGACAGTGGGATGAGGAGATTATCAATGACATTTTCTGGCCGGTTGATGTCCAAAGAATCCTTAATATTCCCCTAGCTACTAGCATGATGCAGGATTTTGTCTCATGGCACTACACTAAAACTGGAGTTTTTTCTGTCAGATCAGCATACCATCTGGAATGGGAGCACCAAGCATGGTATCAAACCGAGGAGGACATCCAACTATGGTACTTCTTCCAATCTACCTCGTTTGGAAAACTATCCGGTCTCTTAATGTCCCCGCAAAGGTTAAGATCCATTTGTGGAGATCCCTATTAGGCGCTATTCCTTGCAATGGAGTTTTAGCTAACGGACATATGATTCCTAGTTCTCGGTGCAATTTATGCCGGACGCATCGCGAGAGTATCTGTCATGCTTTCTTCAAGTGCCCGAGGGTCGGCGAAATTTGGGAAAAATTGGGCATGGGTGATCTTATATCGCATGTGTGTATGCATGAGCCTCATGGAGGAGCGGTTCTTGAAGCCCTTCTCAGGGATCGCCTAGTAGCTGCGCCCTTGCTACCTGAGGTTGATCGTAATGACCTTTCCGGTCCGTTGGCATCCGGGTACATCCGGGTGGGAGCGAAGGAAGGCTGCTCATGGGGAACCGGTCCAAAACGTTGCAAGAACGGCGCAATCAATCTCTGCGTTATCCTTAAGTTACTCAAGAGCAAAAAAGAAAAAAACAGACGGTATCGGACGAGAGATGGTCTAAACCTAAGGAGAACTTTGTTAAACTCAACGTGGATGCGGGGTTTTGTGAAGATACCGGCACGGGTAGTACGGGTGCTGTTCTGAGGGACGACCGAGGAGCCTTTCTGGCGGCGAGTGCTACTGGCATTCCCTTTATTTCTGATCCATCGTCGGCGAAGGCAAGGGCTTTACGCGATGGTCTCCTTTTGGCGGCGCAGATTGGGTGCAACAGGTTAGAAGTGGTTTCTGATTGCTTGGAGGTAGTCAACATCATGCAACAAGGAGGAAATTCTTTGGGACCTGCTGCAGCTATTCATGAGGAGTGTACTATGCTTTGTAGGGGTTTTACGGAGGTTGAGTTTTCCCATAGTCCTAGAGAGGCTAATGTAGTAGCACACGAACTAGCTAGACATTCAGGGGGAACCGAGTCAATTGTGTGGCTGGATGATCCCCCTGATTTCATCCTTAGTGCGCTTGCAGATGATGTATCTATTCTGTAACTGTGTAAGCCAGCAAGTTCTTTTCGCACTCTTTTCCTTACCAGGGTACCGAAGGGGGCTGGAAGGTTTTTAATGAGGCGGCTTGCTGGCTATATTAATGAGAAAGGTATTTTATGTTCAAAAAAAAAACAGTATAACTAGCCTACCTAGGAGCCTCCACAACGACGAACTTTGGCTCGGGTTCGGGGCTGAAGAAGCAAGGAGATCTAGATGAAATGCTGATGCGATTGGGGATAGATGAGGATGAAATCGATGATCTAGTTTTCGAGGATGAAATTGATGTCCCGAAAGAAGGTATGAAGTGGACGGCATTAGCTAGGGTTCATACTGCAAATCCTTTCAGCCCGCAAACCTTTGAACAACATATGTGTGTTGCTTGGAGCCGGACGAAAGAGATCACTTTTACTCCACTAGAAGACAAGCTTTTTCTATCCAATGTTCTTGCCTCGATGATTGGATCAAGGTTGAACAAGGGGTCCACTGGCTGTTCCATCGGAACGCAGTTTCAATTGAACCATATGATGGCCTTGCAGCGATTGGTTCTATTGATCTAAACTTCATCACGAGTGTGGATTCAGATTCATAAGCTGCCGATAGGGTAGAGGAATAAAACTACGGTCAAAAATTTGGTAGATAAGAAAGTCAAAAAGTTTGTCTTTGTTGAACTGAAAGTGCAAGGAGTTGGGAATTTTGTCAGAGTAAGGGTTCAACTGGATGTTCGGAAACCACTAGTAAGGGTGGTGAATATCTCACACGATCGTCAAAGAGAATTCTATGATGTGAAGTATGAGAAGATCCCTAAATTTTGCGGGGTTTGTGGTCTGTTTGGACACATACACACTGAATGTGGTACAGAATGTGGTACAGGGGAACACGATGAAAGTACTCTTAAGTGGGGGGATTTCATCAAGGCAGATTTTGAAACTTACATGGTCGATGTGAGAATGGGAATAGAGGGGGTTTTGGAAGTGGACGAGGCCGGGATCCTTCTGGTAGAGGTCGTGGTATGCTTGGACGTGATGCAAATATTAGCTGGAGATTTAATGTGATGCATAGTCCAGAAGATGCTAGTGCTGCTGATTTGGAGGATACAAGGACAAGTCCAGTCAAGACAGGGGTGATAGTGCAAGATGGGGAGTACCCTGGGTTGGCAGCTAAGAGATGATTAAATTTCGATGAGGAAGCTGCTAATGGTGCATGTGGAGGTCAGGTTGGGGATCCTAATGTAATGATCCTGGATAATAGTCCACCTATGGACCCAAATGCGAGAGAGGGATCGAAGAAGGATAGATCGAAGAGGTCTAAGAAACATGGTGTGAGCTCAAACAACTCTAGAGGATCGGCGGACTCCAGCAAGGGGTCTGTCCGGTCGCAATGAAACTACTATGTTGGAACTGCCGAGAAACGCGTAAATCCTTGGCAGTTCGTGCGTTCTTGGAGCTCCAGGCGCGATTAAGACCATATGTGTTGTTTCTGTCTGAAACACATATGTGTAAAGCTAAGATAGGAAATCTGAAGAGAAGACTTTTGTTTAATGAAGTGTTGGTGGCGGAAAGTGAAGGTAGGAGTGGAGGCTTGGTCATTTTCTGGAACATAAATATTACAGTTACTTCAAAGGAGGTCGATACTAATTTTATTGATATTCGCATTGATGAGAATGATGCTCCGGGTTAGCGACTAATAGGTTTCTATGGAGAACCGAGTAGTGATCGAAAGCACTTGTCTTGGGAATACTTGAGGTCCCTACATACCGCGATTGATCTTCCTTCGATAGTAATGGGTGATTTCAATGAAATTTTGTATTCTACTAGAAAGAAGGGGGTGCAATGCGACCTCAGCGTTGCATGCAGGCTTTTAGGGACACTTTGATTGCATGAAACTTGGAGGACATGGGATATGAAGGAGACATTTTTACTTGGAGAAGAGGTAACATCAGAGAGAGACTAGACCATGCAGTTTGTGACTCCAGATGGGCAGCGATGTTTCCTCTAGCAGGGGTAGTGAATGAAAATTTTGATAAATCGGGCCATCGGCCGATTCTGGCGGATACTGAGAGATATGCGGGTATGCAAAGGATGGTCAGCCAACCACCTATGAGATTTGAAGCTCGATGGTTATGTGAAAGCTCTGTTGAAACAATAATCCAAACAGCTTGGGACTGTGCAAAGGAGATGCATGCAGAGGCCTCATTGTGTGATCATACAAAGGAGGTCCATGAAGCTCTACATGGCTGGGATAGGAATGTGCTAAAGGGTCCCAGGAAGAGGCTTCGTGAGCTGCAACTAGAGCTGAACAAAATCCTCTCAGGGCCTTTGTCAGATGAGGTTGTCTCCAAACAAAGAGAAATACAGTTACAAATTGAAAGTTTACTAGAGCAAGAAGAATTATATTGGGTGCAGCGGGAACGTGTGAACTGGCTGAAACATGGTGATCAAAATACGGCTTTCTTTCATTGGTCTGCTTCAGCGAGAAGGAAACGGAACCATATCAAACAACTGAAAAAATGAAACGGGGGACATAGTTTATGATCAAGGTCAGCTTCTGGATTTGGCGTCAAATTATTTTCAGCAACTATTCACAACGGAAGTGAATGAACCAAATCAAGATGTCCTAGACAAAGTGGCTCCTTGTGTCTCAGACGAGATGAATGCGACATCATTAGCACCGTTTACTAGAGAAGAAGTTAAAAAAGCTCTATTTAATATTGGTGATCTGAAGGCACCTGGGCGAGATGGTTTGCATGCATTTTCTATAAAAGATTTTGGCATATCATCGGGGAGGATTTGACTGATGAGGTCCTTCTGGCGGTGAACTCCAAGACTATTCCGGAGGGCTGGAACAATACTACGATTGTGTTAATTCCAAAAGTGGAAAGCCCGGAGTTGATTACACAGTTTTGACCCATAAGTTTGTGTAATGTGGTTTATAAGGTTATTTCGAAACTAATTGCACATAGGTTGAAGTTTATTCTTCCAGAGGTTATTTCTAGTACTCAAAGTGCATTTTTCCCGGGAAGATTGATCACGGACAATGTGTTGGTACTTGGTAGCATATGAGAGCTACCATGCAATCAAAAATAAGAAGGTGGGTAAATTCGGTACATGCGCTATGAAGCTTGATATGCACAAAGCCTACGATAGAGTGGAGTGGGTTTTTCTTCAAAAAATTCTAATCCGTCTTGGTTTTGACACTGGATGGGTTGATCTTATTACGGCATGTGTCTCCTCAGCTAGATATCAAGTCCGCCTTAACAATGATTTCTGAGATTTCATTTACCCATCAAGGGGGCTACGCCAAGGTGATCCTCTCTCACCATATCTATTCCTCCTATGTGTCAAGCCTAATTAAATTTGAAGAAAATGCGAGTAATATTTTGGGAGTCAAAGACGTAGAGAGGCTCCTTCTGTAACACATCTTATTTTTACAGATGATTCTTTGATCTTGATGAGAGCTGATGCATCGAAAGTTGAATGTCTGAGAAGGGTGTTGACTGATTATTGTAATGCATCGGGGCAATTGGTTAGTGAAGCTAAATCAAGTATTTTCTTTAGCCCATGTACTGATGCAGATACTATAGTGGAGGTGTGCTCTATCCTTAATATCATGACCGAGGCGATCACAAACAAGCATCTCGGGCTGCCACCTCTTGTGGGTGTGGATAGGTCGAATTGCTTTCAGCACTTGATTGACAGAATCTGTAAAATTTTGAGCGGGTGGAAAGAGAAGAATATGTCTTTCAGAGGTAATGAGGCACTACTAAAAGCTGTTATTCAAGCTATTCCTGCATATGATATGTCGGTTCTCAAGCTACCTAAGCAGATCATCAAAGGGATAATAACTGCAATGTCCCAATTCTGGTGGGGAGATGATGACCAATAGAAACATATGCATTGGTTTGCATGGTGGAAGATGTGTGTGCCAAAAAATCAAGGAGGTATGGGATTTAGAGATTTGCATTGTTTTAATCTTGCTATGTTGGCAAAGCAGGTGTGGAGGATAATTTCAAAACCTCGATAACCTATGTGCTTCAATATTAAAAGAAAAGTATTTTCCTCGATGGTGATATATTAAGCTCGCAAGTTAAAGAAAGGGAGTTCATACACTTGGCAAAGTATTTGGGCGGGAATCCAATCTTTCAAAAGAGGTTATGCATGGAGAGTTGGAGATGGATCTCACATCGATATATGAAGTGATCCCTGGGTTCCTTCTAGTCCGAATAGGAGAATTGCTACTCATCGAGGCAATATTGTTTATTCAAGAGTTTCTCATCTCATCGATGATGAAACAGAGAGGTGGGATGAAGAGGTGATGAATGATCTGTTTTGGCCTATTGATGTTCAGAGGATCCGTAATATACCTTTGGCGAGAAGCAGGATGGAGAATTTTGTGTCTTGGCACTTGACAAAATCTGGAATATTTTCGGTAAAATCATGCTACCACCTTGAATGGGAACATCAACATGGAAATAAATTGAGGGGAACCAGTGGTTATGGGACTTTTGCAAATTTGCCGGTGCGGAAAACTGTTTGGCCGCTCAACGTCCCGGCAAAGATTAAAATCCACCTTTGGAGATCCTTGCTTGGCGCCATCCCTTGCAATGGTGTTCTAGCGAATAGGCATAGGATTACTAGCTCGCAATGCACGTACGCTCTGCTAGATGGATTGTGAAAGTATTAGACATGCCTACTTTTGTTGTCCAAGAGTTGATGAAATTTGGAACAAATTGGGTATGGGGGAGTTTATATCACATGTATGCACTATGGAGAATAACGGAGGGGCAGCTCTGAAAGCTCTTTTGCACGACAAGCAAGCTACTGCTCCCGCTACATCTGAAGTGTTGAGGAACGATCTCCTAGCGGTCGCGGTTTGGTACATCTGGTGGGAGCGGAGGCAAGTGACTCATGGTGAGACAATTCAGACCCGCAGAGAACTACTCAGGACATTTTAACTCTGACACTTAACTACTCTCGAGCACGTAAAAAGAAGAGTGGTATCGATAGGCATGGATGGGTGAAACCAAGAGAAGATTTTGTGAAGTTGAATGTTGATGTGGGTTTTGTGCTGATTCGGGTTCTGGTAGTACATGAGCTATAATCTGTGATGATACATGGAGATATATTGTTGCTAGTTGTTGGTTTACCCTTCATATCTGATGCATTAACTGCTGAAGCTAGAGCTCTTCGGGACGGGCTTATTTTGGCAGGACAGGTGGGTTGCAATAGGATTGAAGTAAATTCCGACTGTATGGAAGTTATTGATATTATGAATGATGGTGGGAATTCTCTTGGAGCAACTGCAGCGATATACTAAGATTGCACATTGCTTTGTCGTAGCTTTACCCAAGTGTTGTTTTATCATACCCCTAGGGAGGCCAATATGGTAGCGCATACTTTAGCTAGACATCCAACAGGGGATATGTCAACTGTGTGCCATGAGGATCCTCCTGATTTTTTTGTAGCCGTGTTGGCCAACGATGTAACTATTGTGTAAGCAACAAGTTTTTTACGCTCTCTTTTCCTTACCAGGGTACCAAAGAGGACTTGAAGGTTTTTAATGAGGCGGCTTGCTTGTTTTTATATATAAATATAGTGATGATTCAAAAAAAAAACTAGAAGCAGCTCTATGAAAAAAAATTCCAAATATATTGAACACGTAGAAAATGGTTGGGAGACACACCCGACAGGAAAAAGGGAGCGGACAACCCACACAAAACACCATAAGACATACAAGACGTATGTAAGCAAAACACACGACGCACATGGTCGGGCACTTGAGCTACTTCCGCTACCAAAGTGCGCACCGAAAATTGTCGTATCGATTGGATATTCCATAAGCATATTTCCAAACTCTTTGTAAGGGTATTTTACCCTTATCCATTATTTTGGTAACTATGACACCGTGCTAGAGTATTTGGTCTAATACATGTCTACAAGATGATTCCCAGGTATTAACCAAAGAGGTATAATGGTGTATCAATGGAACAAGAAGGCAATGGGAGACCCCCCACTTCGATGAAAAATCAACAAGGGTGTTTCAGCCACGGCCGGTCAGTGGCCCGGTCAGACCGGCCCCAGGACCGGCTCATCCGGTCACACGCCCGGTTGGGCCGGGTGCTGGGCCGGGCGCCCCGGTGCCAACCGGCCCCCACGCCTGTGCCAGCCGGGGGATGTCCAGTAAGGTCCAAGGAGTTGTCCGGTCGGGATCCGGTCCCAGACCCGGTTTGGACCGGCCGATCCGATCCCAGGCCCAGTCGGACCGGGTGCATGACCATGCTCCCCGGCGCCAACCGGCCCCCACGCCTGTGCCAGCCGGACGATGTCCAGTATGCCAAAGAAGCCGCCCGGTCAGGATCCGGCCCCCACTCCGGTTTGGACCGGCTAGCCCGGGCCCTGGCCCGGTCCGACCGGGCCCTGCGCCGGACGTCTCGGCCCCAGGTCCGGTTGACCGGGTGCCTCAAGGAAAAAGCTGATGTGGCAAGTCAACAACGGCCATATTTCAAGTGACACTATATATACCCCTTCTTCTACCTCTGAAGGGGTAGGCACTACACTACAAGCTGTTCTTGAGCTCTCTCTCTCTCTCTCTCATACTCCATTGTTAGAAACACCAAAAGCCTCAGATCTCCCTCCTCCTCCACCCAAACTTAAATCCCTCCGGGGAAACGATAGAGGAGGACCCGATCTACTGTTCTACCAAACCAAATCTCATTCCCCCTTGTATTCATCAAGAAGCTTGCTCTCTAGGGTTCCTTGGAAACCCTAGGTAGGCAAGATTGGTCCGGAAGCATCCGGGCTGTGGATTTGCTCCTGACAAGATTGTGAAGGTTTGGAGGCTACCTCAAAGTCTACCACAAGTGAGTGAGCTATTCCTTCGTGGGATAGGCTCCGGAGAATAGGGTGAGCCTTCGTGGCGTGGGGAATACTTCGTGCGACCTCCACCCCTCCAAACGTGACGTACCTTCTTGCAAAGGAAGGGAACACGGGAATAAACCCTCGTCTCCGCGTGCTATCGGTTATCTCTAACCTAACTCCTTACTTGTGATATAACTGCATGTGAGAGCCTTCGTGCTCGAGTTACTTGTATCCTCGTATAGGTTGTCTCACCTAGTTTGCATTAGGCTCACCTTTATATATCCTGCAAAGCCTAATATTGCAAAGAAAGAATTAAAATATGTAGAAACCTATTCACCCCCCCCCCCCTCTAGGTTTACCATCTCTGAACTTTCAATTGGTATCCGAGCCTGGACTCTTATTAAGGGCTTCAGAGCCTTAAGAGTGAGATGGATAAACTGTTCGAGCGTTTGGATGAAGACTCTAACCTTTCGGTTAGAGAAATGAAATCCAGATTCTTGGCATATGATGTCGAGAAGAAGAAAAAGGAGGATGAACTACAAAGCCAAATGGCACAAATGACTGTCATGCTTAAGAACTTGACTAGTGGGACTCCTAGTGGGGTTTCGGCCTCTCAATGAAGTTTCCATGAAGTCAACCATGACTATCCCAAAAAGACTTCACCCATGCCTCATATAAACCATAGTGGGAATGTTCCCCATTTTGATGGAACTCACTTTCCTTTTTGGAAATCTTCTATGAAATCTCATATTCGCAGCTGCAGTGTGGAGTTATGGGAGATCATTGTTGATGGATACCAGAAGCCACAAGATCCCGCTCGGTTGACCTCCACCGAATTATACAACCGTCAACTCAATGCCTCCGCACGTGACAAGATTAGAAGTGGCATCAACCGCAAGCTTCTTGATCAAGTCAATGACATTGACTCCGCTAAAGAGTTGTGGGATCGGATCGTAGTACTCCAAGAGGGAACCGATCTAATCCAATCAGCTCTTTATGAGTCCGCAAAGCAAGAAGCAACTATGTTCATGATTAGACAAGGAGAATCCATGGCCGATGCCTATGCGAGGCTTGGTGCTCTAAGAGTGAGGGTCAAGGGACTTGGATGTGAGAAATACAATGATGGTTTTGAAATGAATGAAGCATTCATAAAGTCCAAGGTCATTGCCATGATTGCAGTCAAGCAAAAAGACACCAACCTTGCACTCAACTTGCAAGTCATTACGAAGAGTGACGATCTGAACGCAGATGATCTAGTCTCCTATGTGGCTGCCAATGAGAACATGGCCAAGACAGGAGAAAGGCTCATGGCGATGAACCATGTTGATGAAGCCTCACACAACTATGAAGCGTCACACAACCTTGCTCTCAAAGCTAGAGCTGACCATGGAAGAGAAGAAGTCTATGAAATTGAAGAAGATGAAGAGATGACTTCAACTAGTGACATTGCTACAGACTTTGCTTTCTTTGCCAAGAAGTACAAGGGAACGTTTCCAATGCTCCTCAATGAGAAGAAGAAGAAGAAGAGAACCTGCTACAACTGTGATGAAGATAGCCACTTTGCAAATGAGTGTCCTTATGAGAAAAGGGTAGACAAGCCAAAGTTTGTCAAAGGGGTCAAGCCAAGATTGAAGCCAAACCCAATCAACGATTGATACAAGAAAAACAAGGGAATAGCCCTTGTTGGAGCCGAGTACATGTCCGATGAAGAAGAGGAAGATGAGGAGAAGGAAGCCGGAGTGGCCAGTTTGGCTTTCTCCAAGCCCGGGTCACTCTTCACATATGACTACTCCAAGGATTACTCCACGGAGAATGATGTTGGTTCTTCCTTCATGGCAAGAACAACTCAAGATGATGACTCCGATGATTCTCCCTCCTCTACGATCGTTGGCTCTTGTCTAATGGCAAGAGAAACCAAGGTAATGGAATCCCCACCTTCTCTAATTAGCGTTCTTGATGATGAACCTAAAAATCAAGAAGAATTAGCCATGCTTAAGGAACTTTACAAAGTTAGATGCACCCTTCGTGGTGAAGCTCTTGTCAAGTTTGATTTCTTGATGGACTCCCTCAAAGAAAAGGACGGGTCCATTGAGGAATTAGAATATCATTTGAATGATAAGGAACGGAGATTCAATCTCCTAAAACAAGGGCTAAAAAACGAAAGGTGCATATCTCAAGGCCTTAAGCAACAAATTGAAACTTATGAACTATATAAAGTGAAGGATCTTGAAACTATTGAAAGGGCTCAATCATTGACCCAAGAGCTCAATGCCTCAAAGGAGGAGCTTGAAGTTGCTCATGCTTCTCTCACTAGGGATCTTGACCACCTTGAAAGAGCTAACAAGCTTGTTAAGGATGAGCTCAAGAAACTTGGAGAGAACCATGATCTACTCCAAGAAACATACAAGAAGGCTCTTGGATCAATGAATGATCCCATTATTGATAAAGATGTTGCTAGTTCCTCCACCTCCTTTACTAGTGAGCATGCTAAGCTTGTTGCGAAACATGTTCGTTTACAAGAGGAATTATCTTTGAATGTTGAGACCAATACATATCTTGAATCTTTGGTGACCAAATATGGTCTCAACTATCATCCTAATGAATCGGCTTGTGAGCAAGCAACTATTCTTGAGGAAAATGCTAGGTTGAAAAAGGAACTTGCCAAGTTCACCGCCGCCAAGAATAAGATGGGATTGGATGACCTCTTGAGTAAGCACAGGTCAAACAATCAAAAGCATGGACTTGGGTATACTCCCAAGTCCTACAAGAAGAACTTCTACAAGAAAGAGAAGCCCGCTCAAGAGAAGAACAAGGAGGTCACCAATGTTGGCAAAGCCACTAGTGGTGACCGCACGGGACCTAACAATCACTATGAACTATTTGTTGATTACTATGGTGATGTTTATGCTAACTATGTTGGCCCTCGTAATGGATATGCTTATAGAGGGTACTCAATTGGGTACCAAAAGATATTGTTGCCATTAGGAAGGAACCCATTAATCGATGGGTTCCTAACTTGATTTTGTAGGGGTATTCCTCCGGTGGTCCAAAATGGGTGTTTGATAGTGGATGCACCAATCATATGACCGGAGGAAGAGGTGTGCTTGATCAATTCATTGAGGATATCAACAAGAAGTCAAACATCACCTTTGGTGACTGATGTCTACGCACGCTTCTATTCCTGTAGATAGTGTTGGGCCTCCAAGAGCAGAGGTTTGTAGAACAGCAGCAAGTTTCCCTTAAGTGAATCACCCAAGGTTTATCGAACTCAGGGAGGAAGAGGTCAAAGATATCCCTCTCAAGCAACCCTGCAATCACGATACAAGAAGTCTCTTGTGTCCCCAACACACCTAATACACTTGTCAGATGTATAGGTTCACTAGTTCGGCGAAGAGATAGTAAAACACAGGTGGTATAGATGGTGGTAATATTGCAGGAAGTAAAGATGTAGTAAACGAACATGTAGCAGAACAATAAATAAACGGTGCCAGAAAATAGCTTGCTGGCGTGGGAGGCAATTCTCTGTGGTGTAAACAAGGCCTAGGGATCATACTTTCACTAGTGGACACTCTCAACATTGATCACATAACTGAATAAACAAATACTACTTTCTCTACACTCTCTTGTTGGACGACAAACACCATTCATTGTGTAGGGCTACAAGAGCACCTCAATGCCGGAGTTAACAAGCTCCACAACATCCGATGTTCATGTTTAAATAACCTTAGAGTGCATGATAGACCAACGCAATTATACCGAGTACTAACATAGCATGCACACCGTCAACATCAGCTATGAAAGGGGGAATAGATCACATCAATACTATCATAGTAATAGTTAACTTCATAATCTACAAGAGATCACAATCATAACCTACACCAAGTACTTCATGATGCACACACTATCAACATTACATCATGGAGGAGGAATAGACTACTTTAATAACATCACCAGAGTAGCACATAGATGATATTCAACTAGATCACAAAGCTCATGATCACATAAAGATCACATGGGAGAGAGAGATGAACCACATAGCTACGGTATAGCCCTTAGCCTCGGGGGAGAACTACTCCCTCCTCATCATAGGAGACAGCAGCGGCGGTGAAGATGGCGGTGGTGTCGATGGAGATGCCTTCCGGGGGCACTTCCCCGTCCCGGCGGCGTGCCGGAACAGAGACGTATGTCCCCCGAATCTTGGCTTCGCGATGGCGGCGGCTCTAGAACTTTTCTCGTATCGTGGCTTATTCTCTTAGGGTTTTCGCGACGGAGGCTTTATATAGGCGGAAGGGCAGCCTCGGAGGGACCCTGGTGGGGCCACACAATAGGGGGGCGTGCCCCACCCCTTGGCCGCGCCGCCCTGGCGTGTGGGACCCCCTGGCTCCCCTCTGGTCTCTCTCCGGTGTTCTGGAAGCTTCGTGGAAAAATAAGATACTGGGCGTTGATTTCGTCCAATTCCGAGAATATTTCCTTACTAGGATTTCTGAAACAAAAAACAACAGAAAACAGGATCTGGCACTTCGGCATCTTGTCAATAGGTTAGTTCCGGAAAATGCATAATAATGACATAAAGTGTGTATAAAACATGTGAGTATCATCATAAAAGTAGCATGGAACATAAGAAATTATAGATACGTTTGAGACGTATCAAGCATCCCCAAGCTTAGTTCCTACTCGCCCTCGAGTAGGTAAACGATAACAAGGATAATTTCTGAAGTGACATGCTATCATAATCTTGATCAATACTATTGTAAAGCATATGAGATGAATGCAGCGATTCGAAGCAATGGTGTAGACAATGAATAAACAACTGAATCATTTAGCAAAGACTTTTCATGAATAGTACTTTCAAGACAAGCATCAATAAGACTTGCATAAGAGTTACTCATAAAGCAATAAATTCTTAGTATAAAGTTTTGAAGCAACACAAAGGAAGATATAAGTTTCAGCGGTTGCTTTCAACTTCAACATATTTATCTCATGGATAATTGTCAACACAAAGTAATATAACAAGTGCAATAGGTGAACATGTAAGAATCAATGCACACAGTTGATACAAGGGTTTG
>NC_061510.1:336444375-336457881 GCF_022539505.1 Lolium rigidum
GGAAGCAGTCCATGGTGCAAACAGATGTTAGAAACCGGAAGGATTCGAGCTAGTTACCGTGGGCAGCGGGGTCGACATCGAGTGGCCGAGATGTCAACCGGCGGCGGCGGATTGAAGAACTTGTGGTCGGCAGCGGCGCCGGTCCGTGCTGCGGGTGGAGAGGCCGCCGCGAGTAGTGGAGCGGCGGGGGCGGTAGCGGCGAGAGGCGGAGGGCGGTAGCGGCGAGAGGCGGTGGTGGAGCGGCTGCGGCGGTGATGAACCCTAGCGGGCAGGCATGTCTGACGTTGGTGGAGTGCGATGCGGTGACCTTTTTTTCGATTTTCGGTGGTCGAACGTTTACCTCAGGTGGAGTGGCATTCTTCCGTAAAATAGACCCAACAGGAGGGTCAGATTGGCATACCGCTTCGGTAATCTCGGGTTAAGCCAGACTGTTCTTTTGGCTTCGTATTAGTTAACAGTATAACTAGCCTACCTAGGAGCCTAGGAGGAATGGGATTCCGAGACCTCCACTGTTTTAATCAAGCCATGCTAGCAAAACAATGCTGGAGATTACTAAGTGACCCAGATTCCTTATGTGCTCAGGTGCTTAGAGCAAAATACTACCCTGATGGAGATCTGATCAATTCGGTCTTGAAAAAGGGCTCTTCTTACACGTGGCAAAGTATTATGTCTGGTTTGAAAACTTTCAAGAGAGGATGCATTTGGAGACCAGGAAATGGAGAAACTATTGACATATGGGCTGATCATTGGGTACCTTCCAGTCCTACAAGAAAGGTGGTGACTATTAGGGGCAATCAAATTCGACGCGAGTTAATGAATTAATCTGTCCTATTACAGTGTGGTCGGGATGAGGATTTGATTAGACAAACTTTACGGTACTGTTGATGCGGAGAGGATCCTTCGGATTCCCCTTCCGAGTTTTGGGCGATCGGATTTTATAGCTTGGAGTCTAAACAAGTCCGGACGTTTTTCCGTCAAGTCGGCATATTATACGGAATGGAGACATGAATATAGAAGGAGAGTGAACCGTTCGGATAGTTCGGACAGGTCATCTCCTCATGAGGTTTGGAAGAAAATATGGAACACACAAGTCCCACGCAAGATTCAGATTTTTATGTGGCGTGCTTTACATGGGATTGTACCATGTTACTGTGTCTTAGCGAATAGACACATTGGCTCTTCGATCAATTGCCCGGTTTGTTCGATCAATGCGTAAGATATTCGACATATGCTTTTTAGTTGCCCTAGAGCACAAGAGGTTTGGCAAGGTGTCGGGGCTCCGGGAAAATGTAAATGCGGCAATAGTAATGGATCGATCGTGGTCGATCATCCTGGAGGAGCTTCTCGTTCCGAAAAACCGGCGGTATTGCATGTGATATGGACAATAGAGTGGCTACTCGTCATGGTAGCAAGCTGGTATATTTGGTGGTCTAGGAGGCAGATAAAGAACAAGGAACCAGATCTGAATATTGTGAGGACAAGTGTTGAATATCAAAGGTATTGTTGCAAACAATTCAAAAGTGAAGGGGAGTGGAAATACAATCCGTAGAGGAGGTTGGACAAAACCCGCATCCGGGGTTTACAAGTTAAATGTGGATGCTGCCTATGAACCAGAGACGGGGAGAGGAGCAACCGGTGCAATTATAAGAGATTCCAGAGGAAATTTTATTGCGGCTTGTTGTGATCATACTGATCATGCAATTGATGTGGCAACAATGGAAGCTTTAGCCCTTTTTAATGGTCTAAAACCGGCGGAGCAGTTTGGAGCTCGGTCCCTAGTCTGTAGAATCCGATTCGATGGAGGTGGTGGAAGCTGTCCGAAATCCATCGGATTACGGAGGAACGGGAGCGGTGATTATTGATGACTGCAGGCATCCGCTACCGGTACTCGGTATGGCGACGTTCATACACTCGCCCGCGAGAAGCTAATGAAGCTGCACATGCGTTGGCTCGCCATGGTTACACCCGGGAAGTTAGGGAGTTTTGGTTTTCCGATCCTCCCCTTTTCTAGAACTCTGTTCTTATTTCGATCGGGTGATCATTTTGTAATCCTTCTGTGAACTGAGGCAGCAAGTTTTTTACGCACTCTTTTCCTCCTAGGGTACTGAAGGGGACTGGGAGGTTTTTAATGAGGCGGCTTGCTGGCCTAATATATAATATGTGTTTCAAAAAAAAAAGCCTACCTAGGAGCCTCCACAACGACGAACTTTGGCTCGGGTTCGGGGCTGAGGAAGCAAGGAGATCTAGATGAAATGCTGATGCGATTGGGGATAGATGAGGATGAAATCGATGATCTAGTATAACTAGCCTACCTAGGAGCCTCCACAACGACGAACTTTGGCTCGGGTTCGAGGCTGAGGAAGCAAGGAGATCTAGATGAAATGCTGATGCGATTGGGGATAGATGAGGATGAAATCGATGATCTAGTTTTCGAGGATGAAATTGATGTCCCGAAAGAAGGTATGAAGTGGATGGCATTAGCTAGGGTTCATACTGCAAATCCTTTCAGCCCGCAAACCTTTGAACAACATATGTGTGTTGCTTGGAGCCGGACGAAAGAGATCACTTTTACTCCACTAGAAGACAAGCTTTTTTCTATCCAATGTTCTTGCCTCGATGATTGGATCAAGGTTGAACAAGGGGGTCCCTGGCTGTTCCATCAGAACGCAGTTTCAATTGAACCATATGATGGCCTTGCAGCGATTGGTTCTATTGATCTAAACTTCATCACAGTGTGGATTCAGATTCATAAACTGCCGATAGGGTAGAGGAATAAAACTCTGGTCAAAAATTTGGTAGATAAGAAAGTCAAAAAGTTTGTCTTTGTTGAACTGAAAGTGCAAGGAGTTGGGAATTTTGTCAGAGTAAGGGTTCAACTGGATGTTCGGAAACCACTAGCAAGGGTGGTGAATATCTCACACGATCGTCAAAGAGAATTCTATGATGTGAAGTATGAGAAGATCCCTAAATTTTGCGGGGTTTGTGGTCTGTTTGGACACATACACACTGAATGTGGTACAAAATGTGGTACAGGGGAACACGATGAAAGTACTCTTAAGTGGGGGGATTTCATCAAGGCAGATTTTGAAACTTGCATGGTCGATCTGCGAATGGGAATAGAGGGGGTTTTGGAAGTGGACGAGGCCGGGATCCTTCTGGTAGAGGTCGTGGTATGCTTGGACGTGATGCAAATATTAGCTGGAGATTTAATGTGATGCATAGTCCAGAAGATGCTAGTGTTGCTGATTTGGAGGATACAAGGACAAGTCCAGTCAAGACAGGGGTGATAGTGCAAGATGGGGAGTACCCTGGGTTGGCAGCTAAGAGATGATTAAATTTCGATGAGGAAGCTGCTAATGGTGCTATACTACCGCATGTGGAGGTCAGGTTGGGGATCCTAATGTAATGATCCTGGATAATAGTCCACCTATGGACCCAAATGCGAGAGAGGGATCGAAGAAGGATAGATCGAAGAGGTCTAAGAAACATGGTGTTAGCTCAAACAACTCTAGAGGATCGGCGGACTCCAGCAAGGGGTCTGTCCGGTCGCAATGAAACTACTATGTTGGAACTGCCGAGAAACGCGTAAATCCTTGGCAGTTCGTGCGTTCTTGGACCTCCAGGCGCGATTAAGACCATATGTGTTGTTTCTGTCTGAAACACATCTGTGTAAAGCTAAGACAGGAAATCTGAAGAGAAGACTTTTGTTTAATGAAGTGTTGGTGGCGGAAAGTGATGGTAGGAGTGGAGGCTTGGTCATTTTCTGGAACATAAATATTACAGTTACTTCAAAGGAGGTCGATACTAATTTTATTGATATTCGCATTGATGAGAATGATGCTCCGGGTTAGCGACTAATAGGTTTCTATGGAGAACCGAGTAGTGATCGAAAGCACTTGTCTTAGGAATACCTGAGGTCCCTACATACCGCGATTGATCTTCCTTCGATAGTAATGGGTGATTTCAATGAAATTTTGTATTCTACTAGAAAGAAGGGGGTGCAATGCGACCTCAGCGTTGCATGCAGGCTTTTAGGGACACTTTGATTGCATGAAACTTGGAGGACATGGGATATGAAGGAGACATTTTTACTTGGAGAAGAGGTAACATCAGAGAGAGACTAGACCATGCAGTTTGTGACTCCAGATGGGCAGCGATGTTTCCTCTAGCAGGGGTAGTGAATGAAAATTTTGATAAATCGGACCATCGGCCGATTTTGGCGGATACTGAGAGATATGCGGGTATGCAAAGGATGGTCAGCCAACCACCTATGAGATTTGAAGCTCGATGGTTATGTGAAAGCTCTGTTGAAACAATAATCCAAACAGCTTGGGACTGTGCAAAGGAGATGCATGCAGAGGCCTCATTGTGTGATCATACAAAGGAGGTCCATGAAGCTCTACATGGCTGGGATAGGAATGTGCTAAAGGGTCCCAGGAAGAGGCTTCGTGAGCTGCAACTAGAGCTAAACAAAATCCTCTCAGGGCCTTTGTCAGATGAGGTTGTCTCCAAACAAAGAGAAATACAGTTACAAATTGAAAGTTTACTAGAGCAAGAAGAATTATATTGGGTGCAGCGGGAACGTGTGAACTGGCTGAAACATGGTGATCAAAATACGGCTTTCTTTCATCGGTCTGCTTCAGCGAGAAGGAAACGGAACCATATCAAACAACTGAAAAATGAAACGGGGGACATAGTTGATGATCAAGGTCAGCTTCTGGATTTGGCGTCAAATTATTTTCAGCAACTATTCACAGCGGAAGTGAATGAACCAAATCAAGATGTCCTAGACAAAGTGGCTCCTTGTGTCTCAGACGAGATGAATGCGACATCATTAGCACCGTTTACTAGAGAAGAAGTTAAAAAAGCTCTATTCAATATTGGTGATCTGAAGGCACCTGGGCGAGATGGTTTGCATGCATTTTCTATAAAAGATTTTGGCATATCATCGGGGAGGATTTGACTGATGAGGTCCTTCTAGCGGTGAACTCCAAGACTATTCCAGAGGGCTGGAACAATACTACGATTGTGTTAATTCCAAAAGTGGAAAGCCCGGAGTTGATTACACAGTTTTGACCCATAAGTTTGTGTAATGTGGTTTATAAGGTTATTTCGAAACTAATTGCACATAGGTTGAAGTTTATTCTTCCAGAGGTTATTTCTAGTACTCAAAGTGCATTTTTCCCGGGAAGATTGATCACGGACAATGTGTTGGTACTTGGTAGCATATGAGAGCTACCATGCAATCAAAAATAAGAAGGTGGGTAAATTCGGTACATGCGCTATGAAGCTTGATATGCGAAAGCCTACGATAGAGTGGAGTGGGTTTTTCTTCAAAAATTCTAATCCGTCTTGGTTTTGACACTGGATGGGTTGATCTTATTACGGCATGTGTCTCCTCAGCTAGATATCAAGTCCGCCTTAACAATGATTTCTGAGATTTCATTTACCCATCAAGGGGGCTACGCCAAGGTGATCCTCTCTCACCATATCTATTCCTCCTATGTGTCAAGCCTAATTAAATTTGAAGAAAATGCGAGTAATATTTTGGGAGTCAAAGACGTAGAGAGGCTCCTTCTGTAACACATCTTATTTTTACAGATGATTCTTTGATCTTGATGAGAGCTGATGCATCGAAAGTTGAATGTCTGAGAAGGGTGTTGACTGATTATTGTAATGCATCGGGGCAATTGGTTAGTGAAGCTAAATCAAGTATTTTCTTTAGCCCATGTACTGATGCAGATACTATAGTGGAGGTGTGCTCTATCCTTAATATCATGACCGAGGCGATCACAGACAAGCATCTCGGGCTGCCACCTCTTGTGGGTGTGGATAGGTCGAATTGCTTTCAGCACTTGATTGACAGAATCTGTAAAATTTTGAGTGGGTGGAAAGAGAAGAATATGTCTTTCAGAGGTAATGAGGCACTACTAAAAGCTGTTATTCAAGCTATTCCTGCATATGCTATGTCGGTTCTCAAGCTACCTAAGCAGATCATCAAAGGGATAATAACTGCAATGTCCCAATTCTGGTGGGGAGATGATGACCAATAGAAACATATGCATTGGTTTGCATGGTGGAAGATGTGTGTGCCAAAAAATCAAGGAGGTATGGGATTTAGAGATTTGCATTGTTTTAATCTTGCTATGTTGGCAAAGCAGGTGTGGAGGATAATTTCAAAACCTGATAACCTATGTGCTTCAATATTAAAAGAAAAGTATTTTCCTGATGGTGATATATTAAACTGCAAGTTAAAGAAAGGGATTTCATACACTTGGCAAAGTATTTGGGCGGGAATCCAATCTTTCAAAAGAGGTTATGCATGGAGAGTTGGAGATGGATCTCACATCGATATATGAAGTGATCCCTGGGTTCCTTCTAGTCCGAATAGGAGAATTGCTACTCGTCGAGGCAATATTGTTTATTCAAGAGTTTCTCATCTCATCGATGATGAAACAGAGAGGTGGGATGAAGAGGTGATGAATGATCTGTTTTGGCCTATTGATGGCGTGTATTTCACACGTTCGTTGGGCAACCCCAAGAGGAAGGTATGATGAGCACAGCAGCAAGTTTTCCCTCAGAAAGAAACCAAGGTTTATCGAACCAGGAGGAGCCAAGAAGCACGTTGAAGGTTGATGGCGGCGGGATGTAGTGCGGCGCAACACCGGAGATTCCGGCGCCAACGTGGAACCCGCACAACACAACCAAAGTACTTTGCCCCAACGAAACGAGTGAGGTTGTCAATCTCACCGGCTTGCTGTAACAAAGGATTAACCGTATTGTGTGGAAGATGATTGTTTGCAGAGAAAACGAGTAGAAACAAGTATTGCAGTAGATTGTATTTCAAGTAAAGAGAATTGGACCGGGGTCCACAGCTTCACTAGAGGTGTCTCTCCCATAAGACGAACAGCATGTTGGGTGAACAAATTACAGTTGGGCAATTGACAAATAAAGAGAGCATAACAATGCACATACATATCATGATGAGTATAGTGAGATTTAATTGGGCATTACGACAAAGTACATAGACCGCCATCCAACCGCATCTATGCCTAAAAAGTCCACCTTCGAGGTTATCATCCGAACCCCTCCAGTATTAAGTTGCAAGCAACGAGACAATTGCATTAAGTATGGTGCGTAATGTAATCAACAACTACATCCTTAGACATAGCATCAATGTTTTATCCCTAGTGGCAACAACACAACACAACCTTAGAACTTTCGTCACACGTCCCGGTGTCAATGCAGGCATGAACCCACTATCGAGCATAAGTACTCCCTCTTGGAGTTAAAAGCATCTACTTGGCCGGAGCATCTACTAATAACGGAGAGCATGCAAGATCATAAACAACACATAAGCATAACTTTGATAATCAACATAACAAGTATTCTCTATTCATCGGATCCCAACAAACGCAACATATAGAATTACATATAGATGATCTTGATCATGATAGGCAGCTCACAAGATCCGACAATGATAGCACAATGGGGAGAAGACAACCATCTAGCTACTGCTATGGACCCATAGTCCAGGGGTAGACTACTCACACATCACACCGGAGGCGACCATGGCGGTGTAGAGTCCTCCGGGAGATGAATCCCCTCTCCGAGCAGGGTGCCGGAGGCGATCTCCGGGATCCCCCGAGATGGGATCGGCGGCGACGGCGTCTCGGCAATGTTTTCCGTATCGTGGCTCTCGGTACCGGGGGTTTCGTCACGGAGGCTATTTGTAGGCGGAAGGGCAAGTCAAGAGGCGGCACGGGGGCCCACACCACAGGGCCGCGCGGCCAAGGGGGGCCGCGCCGCCTAGGGTTTGGCTCCCCGTGGCCCCTCTTCGTCTCGTCTTCGGTCTTCCGGAAGCTTCGTGAGAAAATAGGCCTCCGGGCTTTTATTTCGTCCAATTCCGAGAATATTTCTTTACTAGGATTTCTGAAACCAAAAACAGCAGAAAACAAAGAATCGGCACTTCGGCATCTTGTTAATAGGTTAGTTCCGGAAAATGCACGAATATGATATAAAGTGTGCATAAAACATGTAGATAACATCAATAATGTGGCATGGAACACAAGAAATTATCGATACGTTGGAGACGTATCAGCATCCCCAAGCTTAGTTCTCGCTCGTCCCGAGCGGGTAAAACGATAACAAAGATAATTTCTGGAGTGACATGCCATCATAAACTTGATCATACTATTTGTAAAGCATATGTAGTGAGTGCAGCGATCAAAACAATGTGTATGACATGAGTAAACAAGTGAATCATAAAGCAAAGACTTTTCATGAATAGCACTTCAAGACAAGCATCAATAAGTCTTGCATAAGAGTTAACTCATAAAGCAATAATTCAAAGTAAAGGTATTGAAGCAACACAAAAGAAGATTAAGTTTCAGCGGTTGCTTTCAACTTGTAACATATATATCTCATGGATATTGTCAACATAGAGTAATATAATAAGTGCAATAAGCAAGTATGTAGGAATCAATGCACAGTTCACACAAGTGTTTGCTTCTTGAGGTGGAGAGAAATAGGTGAACTGACTCAACATTGAAAGTAAAAGAATGGTCCTCATAGAGGAAAAGCATCGATTGCTATATTTGTGCTAGAGCTTTGATTTTGAAAACATGAAACAATTTTGTCAACGGTAGTAATAAAGCATATGCATCATGTAAATTATATCTTATAAGTTGCAAGCCTCATGCATAGTGTACTAATAGTGCCCGCACCTTGTCCTAATTAGCTTGGACTACCTGGATTATCACCGCAATACGTATGCTTTAACCAAGTATCACAAAGGGGTACCTCTATGCCGCCTGTACAAAGGTCTAAGGAGAAAGCTCGCATTTGGATTTCTCGCTTTTGATTATTCTCAACTTAGACATCCATACCGGGACAACATAGACAACGAGATAATGGACTCCTCTTTTAATGCTTTAAGCATTCAACAACAATTAATTCTTTTCTCATTAGAGATTTGAGGATGTTTGTCCAAAACTGAAACTTCCACCATGGAACATGGCTTTAGTTAGCGGCCCAATGTTCTTCTCTCACAATATGCATGCTCAAACCATTCAACTCAGTGTAGATCGCCCTTACTTCCGACAAGACGAACATGCATAGCAACTCACATGAAATTCAACAACGAGTTGATGGCGTTCCCCGAGAAACATGGTTATCGCACAACAAGCAACTTAATAAGAGATAAAGTGCATAATTACATATTCAATACCACAATAGTTTTTAAGCTATTTGTCCCATGAGCTATATATTGCAAAGGTGAATGATGGAATTTTAAAGGTAGCACTCAAGCAATTTACTTTGGAATGGCTGGAAAATACCATGTAGTAGGTAGGTATGGTGGACACAAATGGCATAGTGGTTGGCTCAAGTATTTTGGATGCATGAGAAGTATTCCCTCTCGATACAAGGTTTAGGCTAGCAAGGCTTATTTGAAACAAACACAAGGATGAACGGTACAGCAAAACTCACATAAAAGACATATTGAAAGCATTATAAGACTCTACACCGTCTTCCTTGTTGTTCAAACTCAATACTAGAAATTATCTAGACCTTAGAGAAACCAAATATGCAAACCAAATTTTAGCATGCTCTATGTATTTCTTCATTAATGGGTGCAAAGCATATGATGCAAGAGCTTAAACATGAGCACAACAATTGCCAAGTATCACATTACCCAAGACATTTATAGCAATTACTACATGTATCATTTTCCAATTCCAACCATATAACAATTTAACGAAGGAGAAACTTCGCCATGAATACTATGAGTAGAAACCAAGGACATATTTGTCCATATGCTACAGCGGAGTGTGTATCTCTCCCATAAAGTGAATGCTAGGATCCATTTTATTCAAACAAAACAAAAACAAAAACAAACCGACGCTCCAAGAAAAAGCACATAAGATGTGGCCGAATAAAAATGTAGTTTCAGGGGAGGAACCCGATAATTTGTTGATGAAGAAGGGGATGCCTTGGGCATCCCCAAGCTTAGACGCTTGAGTCTTCTTGATATATGCAGGGGTGAACCACCGGGTGCATCCCCAAGCTTAGAGCTTTCACTCTCCTTGATCATGTTGCATCATACTCCTCTCTTGATCCTTGAAAACTTCCTCCACACCAAACTCGAAACAACTCATTAGAGGGTTAGTGCACAATATAAATTGACATATTCAGAGGTGACACAATCATTCTTAACACTTCTGGACATTGCATAATGCTACTGGACATTAGTGGATCAAAGAAATTCATCCAACATAGCGAAAGAGGCAATGCGAAATAAAAGGCAGAATCTGTCAAAACAGAACAGTTCGTATTGACGAATTTTAAAATGGCACCAGACTTGCTCAAATGAAAATGCTCAAATTGAATGAAAGTTGCGTACATATCTGAGGATCATGCACGTAAATTGGCATAATTTTCTGAGCTTCCTGCAGGGCAGTGGGCTCAGATTCGTGACAGCAAAGAAATCTGGAACTGCGCAGTAATCCAAATCTAGTACTTACTTTTCTATCAACGGCTTAACTTGGCACAATAAAACTCAAAACTAAGATAAGAAGAGGTTGCTACAGTAGTAAACAACTTCCAAGACACAAAATAAAAACAAAGTACTGTAGGTAAAAACATGGGTTGTCTCCCATAAGCGCTTTTCTTAACGCCTTTCAGCTAGGCGCGAAAGTGTGTATCAAGTATTATCGAAGGGTGGAGCATCAACATTACCTTGGGCTTTACTCTTACCTTTCTTATTGTTTTTCTTTCCCTTTGGTTTAGTAAATATACGAGTTTCTCCCGGTATAGAGGTGAATTTCAAAGTGCCTTCTCCAACATCAATGACTCGCTCCCAATAGTTTCAAGCAGGGATCTTCCGAGTGTGAGTTTTCCTGTTTCAACAACGAGATAATCAATAGATATTGTTCTTCCACAAATAGTTGTATGCACACCTGCAGCTATTCCTTTAGGGATTATAGTAGAGTTATCAATGAGAGTTATCTCTTCTCCTCCTTCCTCGACTCCCCAAAGTTTCAAAGATTTATAAATACTTTCGTGCATAAGGCAAAATTCATACATAATATCACGAAGAGGCATGGAGGGTTCGATCACCGATAGCAATTTTAACAAGCAGGATCCCACAATGAGAGTTTAGAGTTCACTAAAACTTGTTCAAGACGATTACGAACGTGGCAATAGTTATCATTCAAGCGAGATGTACTTATCTCCAGAGTATTTAATCTACTATATATGCTAGCGAGGACTGAATCAAAGTTATTAGCTGGATCATATGATGCAACCAACTTCTTTATGGCATTAAAAGCTTGATCCCCATTGCAATGAAGGAAATCTCCTCCCATTAAAGTATCCAAAGCATATCTATAGCGAACCATAAGACCAAAATAAAAATTACTAAGGAGCAAACTCGGAGTCATTTGAGGTTCAGCTTTACGATAGGAAGTAAAAATTCTAGACCAAGCATCCTTAAAACTCTCCTCATCCCCTTGTTTAAAAGTGAAGACTAATTCTTCAGAGCGAAGAAGTAACAGTGTTCAGAGCTAGACATGGTAACAAAAGTAACTAATTTTTTTGAATTTTTAGTGTAGAGTGCAAGACAAGTAAATAAAGCAAACTAGATAAAGTAAATGCAAGTAAACTAATTTTTTTGTGTTTTCGATATAGCAAACAAGATAGCAAATAAAGTAAAACTAGCAACTAATTTTTTTGTATTTTGATTTAGTGCAGCAAACAAAGTAGTAAATAAAATAAAGCAAGACAAAAACAAAGTAAAGAGATTGAGAAGTGGAGACTCCCTTGCAGAGTGTCTTGATCTCCCTGCAACGGCGCCGTAAAATATGCTTGATGGCGTGTATTTCACACGTTCGTTGGGCAACCCCAAGAGGAAGGTATGATGAGCACAAAGAAGCAAGTTTTCCCTCGGAAAGAAACCAAGGTTTATCGAACCAGGAGGAGCCAAGAAGCACGTTGAAGGTTGATGGCGGCGGGATGTAGTGTGGCGCAACACCGAGATTCCGGCGCCAACGTGGAACCCGCACAACACAACCAAAGTACTTTGCCCCAACGAAACAGTGAGGTTGTCAATCTCACCGGCTTGCTGTAACAAAGGATTAACCGTATTGTGTGGAAGATGATTGTTTGCAGAGAAAACAGTAGAAACAAGTATTGCAAGAGATTGTATTTCAAGAAAGAGAATTGGACCGGGGTCCACAGCTCACTAGAGGTGTCTCTCCCATAAGACGAACAAGCATGTTGGGTGAACAAATTACAGTTGGGCAATTGACAAATAAAGAGAGCATAACAATGCACATACATATCATGATGAGTATAGTGAGATTTAATTGGGCATTACGACAAAGTACATAGACCGCCATCCAACCGCATCTATGCCTAAAAAGTCCACCTTCAGGTTATCATCCGAACCCCTCCAGCATTAAGTTGCAAGCAACAGTACAATTGCATTAAGTATGGTGCGTAATGTAATCAACAACTACATCCTTAGACATAGCATCAATGTTTTATCCCTAGTGGCAACAAGACAACACAACCTTAGAACTTTCTCGTCACCGTCCCGTGTGTCAATGCGGCATGAACCCACTATCGAGCATAAGTACTCCCTCTTGGAGTTAAAAGCATCTACTTGGCCGGAGCATCTACTAATAACGGAGAGCATGCAAGATCATAAACAACACATAAGCATAACTTTGATAATCAACATAACAAGTATTCTCTATTCATCGGATCCCAACAAACGCAACATATAGAATTACATATAGATGATCTTGATCATGATAGGCAGCTCACAAGATCCGACAATGATAGCACAATGGGGAGAAGACAACCATCTAGCTACTGCTATGGACCCATAGTCCAGGGGTAGACTACTCACACATCACACCGGAGGCGACCATGGCGGTGTAGAGTCCTCCGGGAGATGAATCCCTCTCCGGCAGGGTGCCGGAGGCGATCTCCGGGATCCCCCGAGATGGGATCGGCGGCGACGGCGTCTCGGCAATGTTTTCCGTATCGTGGCTCTCGGCATCGGGGGTTTCGTCACGGAGGCTATTTGTAGGCGGAAGGCAAGTCAAGAGGCGGCACGGGGGCCCACACCACGGGCCGCGCGGCCAAGGGGGGCCGCGCCGCCCTAGGGTTTGGCTCCCCGTGGCCCCTCTTCGTCTCGTCTTCGGTCTTCTCGGAAGCTTCGTGAGAAAATAGGCCTCCGGGCTTTTATTTCGTCCAATTCCGAGAATATTTCTTTACTAGGATTTCTGAAACCAAAAACAGCAGTAAAACAAAGAATCGGCACTTCGGCATCTTGTTAATAGGTTAGTTCCAGAAAATGCACGAATATGATATAAAGTGTGCATAAAACATGTAGATAACATCAATAATGTGGCATGGAACACAAGAAATTATCGATACGTTGGAGACGTATCACCTATTGATGTTCAGAGGATCCGTAATAAACCTTTGGCAAGAAGC
>NC_061510.1:336457981-336498312 GCF_022539505.1 Lolium rigidum
TTTCAGAGCCATGGTCAATTTGTTCCTGCTATTCCATAGACGTGAATGGCTGTGCTACTGACAATTTTATTTTCGTGACACCAAATATTTTCCTGGATATATGTTGCATTGCTGATAACTTATTTTCTGTCCAGAATGTTAACACTATGATTTATCACATCCCTCGTGTCCAAGTACATTGGTGGCCAATTTAATTCTGGGCACTTCTGATGTATGCTATCTGGGGCAATTTGTACAACATTTAGACATGTGAAAGCAACTTGGGATCCCGCTGCTCACCGTCTTTTTCTTGACGTCCGCATCGAAGAAGTCAATGCAAATAGTCAGACAGTGCAAGTTTTGAATGCCAGTGGTTAAGAAAATTTGGTTACAAATTTTAACAAGCGCACGAAGAGAAATTATGATTGCAAGCAAGGTAATAGTGGAGTGACTCCAATACATAAAATTTTCTGCCAAAGGAAAACAAAAGATTTTCTATCGGATTTCAAAAGAGGGAACTAGAGCAATTACCTTCTTGGAAGCAAAGACGTCGTCTTCAACTTCATCCAGATGGCCAAACGGCCTATGCATAAGCATAAGCCCAAAAGAAGTCGGCCTTATTCACGTGCCGGTGCCAGGCCGAAAATCAGCTCTAGTTCAAAGAAGCCGAGAAAAACAAAGGATAGGTGAGGGCCGTGTGCTGCCTCTTCCCAGAGGCCCACAAGTAGAGAGCATCCTCTTCCCCTTCTCATACCGGCCCCGTTTCTCCGGCGCCCCAAACCCTCGCAGTCGCAACAACCCTTCCTTGGCGGCCGGACTGGTTGTTTATTCTGCTAGGGTTTGGCTGTTCGCACGATGGCAGCGGAGGCCATGGTTGACCCACCTTCCCTTCGCCTCGACGAAGACGAAACCTTGGTCCGCGACTTCAACACAGCGCCCTCCCGCAACGCCGTCCCCGCCTGTTCCGGTCTCTCCCTATGTACTTTCAATCCCTTCCACTCGCCGCCTTAGCTTTGATTAGCCGCCAAGCTTTG
The DNA here is from genome assembly GCF_022539505.1 of Lolium rigidum. Classification (NCBI taxonomy): domain Eukaryota; kingdom Viridiplantae; phylum Streptophyta; class Magnoliopsida; order Poales; family Poaceae; genus Lolium; species Lolium rigidum. The sequence goes on from NC_061510.1 coordinate 336,458,995, forward strand.
GCTTCTGCGAAACTCACCTGGTTCATATGGTGCTTTTGCTGCTTCTCTGCAGGCGACAAGAGTCCGTTCAGTGATCTGGATGAAGATGAAGACGACATCTTCCCTTCCAAGAAGGTAATTTCTCTAGTTTCCTCTTTTGAAATCTGATAGAAAATATTTTTTGTTTTTCTTTGGCCGCTGCAGCAATTCGTGGCAAATTTTATGTATCAGAGTCACTCACTATTACCATCATCAATTGCAATTACCATTACGGTTGGCAATAATGAAACATTAAAACATGCTTAGAACTTTGGTCTTGGTGAAGTTGTTTCTATCCTGAATGGATGGTGTGATGAACGATATACTATGAATGTTTTCACATGGGAATGGGATTGTGGGATTAGGGAACCAGATAGTTATTATTATAGGATAATGGGAAGACGCAGGAAGAAAATTAAACAATATGTTTAGTCCCTTGGACACAGTTCCTGCTTACCTAATAGTCCTATAAGTTTTGGCGATTTCATGCAACACGAACTTTGTTTAAGACATCAAGTTGTGTGCAGGGAAAGAAAGTGGAGGAGAGTGCACCAGGTGCTGCCACAGGAACGATTCTGTCTCTTCGGGAAAGGTGCATTGCATTTATTATATAACCATTTGATCTATTGCTTTCCATATTGTCAATTGTCAACATGAGACTAAATTCTCTCTGTGCTTTTGAAGTTTGCAGAACTGCAAAGAAAATCTTGAAACAAACCAGGTGTGTATTTGGTCCCTGTTCTTTCCTGTTCTCATTTTGTTAGTCAAGGACAGTTATGTTAAGCTGAATACCTACTATGTTAGTGACTTCAAGTACTCTGTTATGCGGTTATGCCTCCTTCTATTATAAATAATCCCCGATCGCATGTAATCAGATTTACTGTAATTGGTAAACAATTATTGTGGGATACATACTTTGTCCTTTTATTAGATGTTTTTTCAAATGAAGTATTTTTGGCCAAACCATGTCCTTTCACAATACAATTGTTTCAGAACAGTAATGAAGATTTTTTCAACCTATAGTACAATTTTGAACTTTTGGATGCTTAATTATATGAAAGATTATCATACAACGTATCTGAACTTCACATCAAATCTAGACATGTGAGAAATGAAAAGGCAAGTCAAAACTAATAGTACAACAATCGACATATAATTTATCTTGAAAATTTGAGTAGCATGATCAAATGTTGTCACTGAAATGTGGTGATGTGATTTCATTAACCGTGTCCGCAGTTTTGTTCCAGCAATACTGATTTGCACTCTATTCCAGTGTAATGATCCGAATTGTTGTGAGCAGTAATTTTTGAAATGCTGCATTTTATGCATCACAGGTGGAACTGGAAGCTGCTAAATCAGAAATTCAGAAGTGGTATTCAGCGTTTCAGAACATTCCAGCTGTACCTGCAGGAACCAATCCAGGTTGGCAAGTTAAATCCAAGTCCTTCCTATTTCTGATAATGACTGAAAAAATAATATATAATTATAAATACAGAGCCTATTTCAGTGGTTACTTATGTAAGTAACCTAAAGTCGTCAGAAGTGTCACTGAAGGAGCAGGTTGGTTCTTTTGGCATGCTTGTAAAACTGGTGTGGTACTTATGCTGTCCGTCAGTTTGACTGTTCATTAATGCTCAGCTGGAGAAAGCAAAGAAAAGAGAGGCTGCTTTTATTGTAACATTTGCAAAACGAGAACAAGAGATCGCAGAATTAAAGGTACTCGCTGAGAGCCTCCTTGTACAATGAGATTTTTCTTGATTTGGATAATTCTGATTAGTATTTAGTAATTAATCACTTTCTAGCATCCATCTAGTTGAGCTGATTGTTGGTTATATTTTCATTTGAGTTTGCAGTCTGCAGTTAGGGATTTGAAAACACAGTTGAGGCCACCGTCAATGCAGGTATAATGCTGCCTATGATATTTGTTCTGCCCTTCTGACAATTTATTGTGCATTCAAAATTTTAATTCCGACTGTTTCTCCAAAGTTTCTTGTGCGAGGTGTGTAGGTGGAATTACTGCAAAATGTAAACTGTTAAAGAAGATCTAAGTAGCTAAAATCGTCTATGCAGAACCTAACCATGAATGCTTTCTGCATACTGTAATGTGTAAATCCTAATTAGTATGGGCTTGGTACAAGCAAAATCCCTTGGCACCAATACTGTACCTGATAATGATTACCTAAATTACTTTCACAGGCAATGTGATGGCAGTAGATGTAAACCCTGTTAGGGAAAACTCACAATATCTGTTTCTTGCTGAAAGGTGTACACATTCTTTTCATCTTGTGCTTATCTTTATTCCCTTCTCTTTGACATACTGACCCCCATGATCTGCAATAGTCAACCCGTATCTATAGTTCTGTACCAATTCCACTGATCCACATATTCTAGAGGGAGTAGATTGAATGAAGGAATGACACAGGCGATGTGACAAGTAACATCTGTAGTATGCAACCATGTTAAGTGGTTACCTTGTAGGTGCAATTTAGTCGAAAGGAAACCCGGGTCCATTTCTCATTTTCTTTTGTATGCTCTGCAATGAGGGCAGTGAGCAGTCTGGTCATTATTTTACAACTATTAACTTACATGCCCAACACAAACCTTCCCATAAAGTATCCAAATCCATATATTTCTAATCTCTATGGTTTGCTTTAGGAAGAATATTATTTCTAAATTTGGTGGCATGAGTGTTGAGCCTCACAGAACGATTATCCGATTTCTCAATTGCAAGCTTAACAATTCCGCTTTACACAAATAGGGTAAGCTTTGTTTAATGAATAAGGAACATGAGATGCTCTGAACTCTGAAGACTGGTGCCTTGTCATCTATTCTAGCTTTCCCTGTGTATATATCTTCTTTAAAGATTGAGTGGAAATACCTTATTTTCTGTTTGGATATCTTGTCCTTCATACCGTACCGTGCCAATGATAGTGACGATTTAGTTTGGACTCCCCACTCAGTAGGATTAGCTTCTCCCAAAAGCTTGTTTTCTTAGAGAAGTAATGGGCAGGGCCTCTTGGAATAGCAAGAGGCTTAGGTACTGTTTGTATTGAAAGAGCTACCCGGGGATTTCACAGGAGGAATTGGGATAATATTACCACATAAAAATGTGGCCTTAAGCTTCCTGAGAAGGCCTAGTGGCTAGTAGTTTACCCTGTATGGGGCCCATAACTTTGGCTAGATCTTAAATAAATCTTAATAATGCCGTGACCTTATGTTGTTACAACGAACTGCTTATTTACTTGCCTTATTCTGAATGCTTTAACAGACAAGGCGATTATTGCTTGACCCAGCAATTCATCAGGAATTTACACGCTTAAAGGTCAGTGAATTCCCTTCAATCAGACAATTCTTGTTGCATTATATGAGTGTACCAGCATGTTAAGAAGTGGAAAGCCACTTCGGATGCTAGTCTTCTGAATTCTGATGCTCCTTTGCACTACTTTTAAAATTTTAGCCAAACTTGTAAATTTCTGAAATAGGTAGGGAGACAGATTTTGCATGTCTTCCGTTGAACCAATGTTTATGTTTATAATCCTCTTCAGCAAGTGTGACAGACAGGCCCAGCATTGCCATCATATTCCCATAGCTGTCAAAAACATTGTGTTATTATGCCTTAAAATGGAAATTATAAAGATATAAGAAAAGATGTATAATTCAAACATGGTATTATTTGGTGTACCATGCATGCTGATAACACCTTGAGAATTAGAACTTGGAAATTGTGTTTTATTAGTGTTCAAGGAAAGCTACAACTTTACATTAGCTGGCATTGCCTATTTTTGCCCAGAATTTGGCAGAAGAAAAAGACAAGAAAATAAAAGAGCTACAGGACAATGTTGCTGCTGTCAATTTTACTCCATCCAGCAAACATGGGAAAATGCTAATGGCCAAGTGCAGAACACTGCAAGAGGAAAATGAAGAGATTGGAGCGATGGCTTCTGAAGGAAAAGTGAGTCTTCCAATAGATGTTTAAATATGGTTCCAAATTATTTGTGCTTTTCAAGGATTAGAATCATTGATTATTCTTTGAACAACCAGCATATTTGAACAGAAATCCAGTGCCATGTTAGTTTTGCCAGAATTAATTCTAACAAAAGTATCTTATGTACAGATCCATGAACTTGGAATGAAAATTGCAGTTCTGAAGACCCAGAACAATGAGCTGAGGAATCAGTTCGATGGTACGTGTCAAGTTACATCCAAGTGAAAATAATAGTGAAGAACCAATATTCGTGTTTGTTAGTTAATTTTGTTAAATCTGATGTATGGGGCTGAATAATCATATGTGATGTGTACATTGAAGAACAGAAATTTCTTGACTCCTTAATCATATGGCCGAGTTAATAGTTATGCTAACATTTAGGTGCATAACCTTTTTCTTTTTTTCTCAGGTTTGTACAAGCATATGGATGGCCTAACAAATGATTTTGAGAGGTCAAATGAAATGGTTGGGTTCATCCTTCATCTCACTACTACTAAATTACCTGCTTTTTTCCCCCTCTGCTAAGCTTTTCGAGCTGCCAACTGTTGGCCTGTTGCTAGGTGTCCATTCTGCAAGAGAAGTTACAAGCTAGAGACATAGAACTGACAAGGTTGAAGGAGATGCTTTCCCAGAAAGGGGCAACTGCGGACACACCAGCTGAAGAAATAAACGAAGCTGCAGATGATATGGATGCTACTTAATAGTCCGCAGCCGATTAAACTAGAGGCCTAAGGCTGTAAAAACAAACAAGAAAACAAATTTTCCAGTGCGACCTGAGAAATCGAGCTGCGCTTTATGCTTTGATGTAGCGCTTGTGTATCATAGGTGCTAAATTATGCAATTTATGGAACAGTACAGTTTTATCTATTCTCGATTGATTCGCATTGCATGTTTAATCTTAGAAGCATTTTATAAGACATCATCCGGAGTGATATGGCCAATGTTTCTATCTCTACTACTTAAAAAAACTAAACATGTTCCCTATTTCCCCCCATGGAGCGATATGTTAACTCGTTTCATTGTCCTAACATGTTCCGTCGTCATCCTATCTCGTGCGCGCTGACAGGTGGACAGGTGGACCAGTGTGGAAGCGTGAAGCCACCAAAGAGGAAAGCCTCCCGCAGTCCCTGCACTCTCGCTCGCCGCCGGCACCATCAAAGACCCCTGCATCCTGCCTACGTGTCGCCCCCTTGCCAGTAGTAGCACACAGTGAACTCGCTAATCAATCTACATCGCTGGAGTACCTTTCCGAGAGGATTCAATCGAGGCATCTCTAAAGAGCTCCCAGGTCTGTGAGCGTTTCTACACACGTATCTACACACTGAAATCCAACTAGATTCATCCTTATTTAGACAAATTAAAGTCATTTACTTTGGGATGAGGGAGTAATATTATTAGAGTCAGCTGTTAAAACTTTTTCAGTAAAAGATCATATTCAAGAGCAGAAGTTACAAGCGGTATCACATTTGAAACAACCCAAGATTTTGGCCAGAATTAATTCTGTCCAACTAACTCTCCTGTCCAACATGGAGTATATGGAAAGGAATATCCTAAACAGTGTAAGCTTAACTTTCCCAAGTATTGAACTTTCGAGCTACTCAAGTGATAAGCAACTACTCTTTCTTCCGATAACCACAAGAACACAACCTCTTTGCATGGATGAAATCCAAGAAAATAGATGTCTTCACTCCTATAGTCCCATTCAGTCTTGTGGCCAGCCTCGAGGACAATACCATTTTCAAAGCTCCATTCCAATTTATCTTCTGCATGTGCTTCCTTAGAATGTTCATCAAAACTACCTATATTTAAGATCCACGGTGTGGAGTGTTCATCTTGAAAGTCCCCTGAAAAATGTTCGAACATTGGCACAAGTCCGATATCATTCTTCAAAATCCACTCCAGTTTGCCGCACGATTCCGTAAGCAACCATACTTGAATTCGTTTCTGCCAACTACAAGTTAAAGCACAGTACACTCCCTTCTCCGATTTTCCTAGATAAAGATCAACATGCCCTTCCATTTTAGTGTCTGTTGGTGATTTGACCACTTCATACTCACCATCCGACAAGATAATGCTGTAAATGTCAAATGGGTGAAAGTGACATGCACGTTAGTTAATAATACAATGAGTTTCAGCTTCAAGAGCAAGAAAATAACAATAATAAACAAACTACAATAACCATGCATTTCTTAAGGGGTGAATGGATATATACCGTATAATGGAGTCATTTTGTGCGTGCACATAAACCGCTCCTTTCCAATAGACAACATAGCGATGCTTGTGTTGCCAATCTGATTTCATGGCGGCAATGGTCCCTGCAGCCTCCCCTCTCCGGACAAACAACCTCTCCTCCCATCTCCATGTCTTTGAAGAGAAGACTTGTATTGGATATCGAGAGGGCGGCCACTCCGATTCATCCGCGAACATCGCCGTGCTCCCAGCCATGGGGGGAACGTAAGGAATATGAAGCACCTCGTAGTGCGGAGAGATGGTAGGGTCAAAAACGAGGCACCTATCATCGAAGAATTTCTCCATCCCGGCACGTCGGGGTGGGGGCGAAGGCAAAATCACCCATTGTCGTGTCGCAGGATTAACCACCCTCTCCCAAAGCAAAAGGAGACCATTGCAGTGATTCACAATATAAATATAACCCTCATAGTCCGTGTCCAGGTAGTCGAGCCTGGCAGCGATTTTGCCTTGTACCAGCGGCGGGCTCGCGAAGAATTTCGGGAGAACCGGATTCCACCGTTCCATGAGGAAGATCCCGTAGAGGGATAGCGGGAGTAGGTCTGTGCGCAGCAGGTGACAATCGTCGATAATGGCGCGCCAGCCCTTGCAGACGCAGCGGGACGCGGCGAGACTACGGGGTGCGAGACGGCGGAGGATGCAAGCGAGGATGTCGCCCGGTAGCAGCTGCACTCCCAACAAAGCCATGGAATTCTTCCTCTGTGAAACAAAGACGGCTGATGGTGACCGGCGCTCTTTGCACGGATTCAATATGGAGGAGTCTGTATTGATGCCGATTAATGGCAGGGGATAGGAGTCGATTAACAAGCAGGTTGATGAATAATAGGAGGAAAAATGAGACTTGCCAGAGCCTCGTGTGTCGAGCCTTGAAAGTTTTCTTTGTTCCTTTCTGTCTCACGGTGGTACAAGATTACACGGGTAGGGGATATAGATGCATACACGAGACCAGAAATCCTACTTGGTGTGGTATTCCAATACTAATCGGAGACATACCAATTGCGGTACAAGTTTTTGTGCTAATTGTAGTTATATTTAGGACAACTGGATCACAAACTGCTGCGTGGCCCAAGTTTTTGTGCTAATTGTAGTTATACCAATTGCCCAACGATGGCACGATCTTGAGGTCCTATATACGGGTTCTACGTGGCCATTCCGATGTGGCGAAATTATGAAGAACTCAAATATGATTTCATGTCGGCAATGGTCCCTGCAGCCTCCCCTCTCCGGACAAACAACCTCTCCTCCCATCTCCAAGTCCTTGAAGAGAAGACTTGCACCTTTGTTAATCAGAGACTGACTTTTAATAAATATAATAAACGCCGTACGCATCTTTTCGATGCAGTGGCTGGGGTGATACCACATTTCGAAAACAAATTTTGGATATCGAGAGGGCGACCACTCCGACTCATCCGCGAACATCGTTGTGCTCCTAGGTATGGGGGAACGTGAGTAATATGAAGCACCTCGTAGTGCGGCGAGACGGTAAAAAACGAGGAACCTGTCGTCGAAAAATTCCTCCATCCCAACGCAATATAGGGGTGGGGCGAAGGCAAATCCACCGATTGCCTTGTCATGGGATTAACCACCTCGTCCCAAAGGAAAAGGAGACCGTTGTAGTGATTCAGACCAAAAGTTACAAGTGGTATGACATTTGAAACAAACAAATATTTTGGCCATAATTAATTATGTCCAACTAACTCTCCTGTCCAACATGGAGTGTATGGAAAGGAATCTCCTAACCAGTGTAATCTTAACTTTCCCAAATATTGAACTTTCAAGCTACTCAAGTGATAAGAAACTACTCTTTCTTCTCATAACCACAAGAACGCAACCTCTTTGCATGGATGAAATCCAAGAAAATGGATGTTTTTGCTCCTATAGTCCCATTCAGTCTTGTGACCAGCCTCGAGGACAATACCATTTTCAAAGTTCCATTCCAATTTATCTTCTCCATGTGCTTCCTTAGCATCTTCATCATAATTAGCTTTATGTATCATCCACGATGCGGAGTGTTCATCTTGAAAGTCCCCAGAAATGTGTTCGAACATTGGCACAAGTCTGATATCATTCTTCGAAATCCACTCCAGTTTGCGCACGATTCCGTAAGCAACCACACTTGAATTCGTTTCTGCGAACTACAGGTTAAAGCGTAGTACACCCCCTTCTCCGATTTTCCTAGACGAAGATGCCCACCCAATTTAGTGCTTGTTGGTGAGTTGATCACCTCATACCCACCGTCCGATAAGATAATGCTGCAAATGCCAATGGGTGAAGATAATAGCATGCAACAAGTTAGTGAATAATACAATGAGTTTCAGCTTAAAGAATAATAATAAACTAGCTAGTTTAAGGGGTGAATGGATATATATATACCGTATAATGGAGTCATTCTGAGCGTGCACATAAACCGCTCCTTTCCAGTAGACAACATAGCGATGCTCTTGCTGCTCGTCTGATTTCATGTCGGCAATGGTCCCTGCCGCAGCCTCCCCTCTCCGGACAAACAACCTCTCCTCCCATGTCCAAGTCCTTGAAGAGCAGACATGTATTGGACATCGAGAGGGCGGCCACTCCGAATCATCCGCGAACATCGCCATGCTCCCAGGCATGGGGGGAACGTAAGGAATATGGAGCACCTCGTAGTGCGGCGAGACGGTAGGGTCGAAAAGAGGCACCTGTCGTCGAAGAAATTCTCCATCCCAGCGGGCCAGGGTGGGGGCGAAGGCAAAGACACCGATTGCCGTGTCGCGGGATTAACCACCTGGTTCCAAAGCAAAAGGAGACCGTTGCAGTGGTTCGGAATAGAGTCCGTGTTCTGGTAGTTGAGCACGGCGGCAGTTTTGCCTTGTATCAGCTGGCTCGCGAAGAATTTCGGGTCGGGCCCAGCTCCTTCTCCCCCTGGCCAGCACTAATTAATACAACCAGAATTCTAGCACGAGCAAGCTCGAAAGGTACGTAGGTGGCATAACCAGTTGCCAGTGGCCGAACCAATAAGAATGCATTTGGATCGTTCGATCCTTCATCTATATATCGATACCACTATAATACACCAATTTTCTATAAGCATCCGAAAGCACATTTAACAAATTTGAAATGGAGTGTCGAACCATCAAGGCTTACTCCATCCATCCTCAATAAGGGTATATTTAGACAAAAACTTTGTCCAGAAAAGAGTGTACTCCTACCTTCCCAATGCATATATTGGGAAAAATTTCCACACGACACCGTTATTTTCTGGCATTTGCTGTTAGGTGCTGGTATCTGTCCTTGATAATTCGCCTAAAATTCCACTCAGATATGTGTAATGATCTGACTTCCTCAAATTCATCAATCATTAGGATAATTTTATTGCAGTTAGCTATCATAGTATCAATTGTAGAAAGGTTACCATTCCATTTTTTTCAAAGCTTTTCTCGGAAGTTTCAGCTTGTAAGTGATAACTTTTGCAATATTGCCAGAAACATTCATGCCCCAAATATTCTGCACTAACTCCATAAAGCCAGGTTGCCTAACCGAAAAAAATTCAAATCTAAAAATAGAAGCTTTTGGGATTTTGGTACCAATGTCAATAACACAAGGGATATGATCCGAGACAGGTTTAGCTAGAGGGTTAACAACTTTATTTGGAAACTGGATCGTCCAACTGGTAGAGGTGAAAAACCAATCTAGCTGAACAAGTAAAGGATTTTGTTGCATGTTGCTCTAGGTATATGATCTTCCTTTTATTGGCAATTAAATCAGACCTAGATGATTAATCACTTCATTAAGCAGAAAAGTATCATGCATATTAGCCGCACGCGACTAGGGTACGAGCGCGCGCTGCGCTCCGCGCCAGCGCGCGGGATGGCACGTGTGGGGCCTCTTCGGGCCGCTCCGCGCTTGACGCGTGTCTGCGCTACAGTAGCCTGTCCCCCGGGTCCAACTACCCACCATTTAAACTGTCTCCACGTCTACCTACCCCGCCTACCCCGCGTCATTAAAAAAAGAGAAAAAACAGTGCACCGCGAGCAATGCACTGCCAGAACACCGCGCGGTGCAAAAAACGTCCAAGGTAGTCCAACGTGATACAAAAAAGCGAATGCACGGACGATGCACTGCCAAGACACCTTGCCGTGCAAAAGGTACCATGGCAGTGCAATATGGTACAACAAAGCAGTGCACGACGGTGCACTTGATGATACTGTGCGGTGCAAAAACGACCAAGGCAGTGCAGCACCGTACAACAAGGCAGTGCACAGTTGGTGCACTGCCAGGCCACCGCGCGGTGCAAAAGCGACTCAAGGCAGTGCAACGTGTACAGAAAGGAAAATGCACGGGCGATGCACTGCCAGGATACCTCGCCGTGCAAAGGGATCCAAGGCAGTGCAATATGGTACAACAAAGCAGTGCACGACGGTGCACTTCACGACACTGCGCGGTGCAAAAGCAACCAAGGCAGTGCAACGCCGTACAACAAGGTAGTGCACGGTTGGTGCACTGCTAGGACACCGCGTGGTGCAAAAGCGACTCAAGGCAGTGCAACGTGTACAAAAAAGGAAAATACACGGGCGATGCACTGCCAGGATACCGCGCGGTGCAAAGAGATGCAAGGTAGTGCACTATGGTACAACAAAGCAGTGCACGGTGGTGCACTTTACGACACTGTGCGGTGCAAAAGCTACCCAAGCAAGTGCAACGCTGTACAACAAGACAGTACACGGTTGGTGCACTGCCAGGACACCGCGCTGTTGCAAAAGCGACACAAGACAGTGCAACCAAGGCATGAAAGGCAGTTCAAAAAAGAAAATCGTCCAAACCTATCAAGATGGGATCTAGTTTTGTAGATCTCGACGCAACTAGCACAACCATGAAAACGAAACTTTATTTGGATACTCGGTTTGCAAGATATTTCAATTTTCGTATTCGAATCTACAGAAAAAGGGAAAAGCCACGCAGCGACCTACTTCGCGTTCGTCACGTGTCGCGCTGGGATGATCCACGGGGGGCTTCAAACGCACCAGGTCGCGCCACTTGTTAGCGCGCTGCGCGAAGCTGAGCGCCCTCCCCTAAAGGGCGCCCTTTTTCTAGTAAAAACGATATTAGCCCCATCTCTATTTCTACTTTGAGCGAAACGGTAGAAGTTAAAATCCCCCATAAGCAGCCACATATCATCATCTAGAATATCTAAATTGAAAAGCCAGTTAATGAATTATGTGTTAGGGCAATATGCTTGTTGTATTACCAGGGGGGCAAAGGCTATAATATATAGTACATGTACAGGTGCACATATGCAAAAAGCCTCCTAACATATGGGGAAACTACAATATACAGATATATACATCTAACACCCCCCTCAAACTCATGGTGGATCCACAACACTGAGTTTGGAGAGTAAGAAATCATGCTGCGCTCGAGTGAGTGCCTTCGTAAAGAAATCCGCCAACTGCAAATCTGAAGGCACATAATGAACCGCAACAACATCATCCTGTACCTGAGCATGTGTGTAAAAAGCATCAACACCAATATGCTTAGTCAGCTCATGCTTGACCGGATCACGTGCAATACTGATAGCATTGTACCGTCAGACAAAAGTGGAGTGGGTGTCGTAATAGAGACCCCAAAATCTGCAAGCAACCACCGTAACCAAGTCACCTCAGCAATCAACAAAGCCATTGCCCGCAACTCAGCCTCAACACTCGAACGGGAAACTGCGACCTGTTTCTTCGTCTTCCAAGCAACAAACGAACCACCAAGAAACACACAGTAAGTAGAAAGTGAACGTCGATCCGTAGGATCACTCGCCCACGTAGCATCCGAATAGCACTGGAGCTGGAGAGAGCTGGAACGGGGAAAGAAAAGGCGAAGAGTGATCGTGCCACGAAGGTAACGAAGAACACGGAGGAGATGACTATAGTGAACAGTGGTAGGAGCTGAGACAAACTGACTCAGAATATGAACAGGATAAGAAATATCAGGACGAGTGACAACAAGATAAACAAGACTCCCAACAAGATGGCGATAAAGGGTGGGATCAGGAAGAGGATCACCATCGTAGGGACGAAGCTTAACATTAAGCTCCATAGGAGTATCAACCGTGCGCTCATCCCCAAGAGCAAGCACGAGCAAGAAGATCCTGAATGTACTTTTCCCGAGAGATAGAAAAGCCATCAGAAGTGGAGGAAACCTCAATGCCAAGAAAATAGCGAAGAGGACCAAGATCAGTCATAAGAAACTGATCGCGAAGACGAGCCTTGACGAAGACAATATACTCAGGATCATCACCTGTAATGATCATATCATCAACATAGAGAAGAAGAAGAGTACGTCCACGAGGAGAAGTGTGAACGAAAAGTGCTGGATCATGAAGACTAGGAGAGAAACCAGCAGCAGTCACCACAGAGGCGAAGCGCTCAAACCAGGCACGAGGGGCCTGTTTGAGACCATAGAGAGAACATCGAAGACGGCAAACCATCCCATCGGGAACAGAATACCCAGGAGGAGGCTGCATGTAAACCTCCTCACTCAACTCGCTATTAAGAAAAGCATTCTGAACATCAAGCTGGAAGACAGACCAGCGGCGAACAGAAGCAACAACAAGAAGGGAACGCACAGTAGTCATATGAGCCACAGGGGCAAAAGTCTCATCATAGTCACGGCCGTGCTCCTGCTGAAAGCCACGAGCCACAAGACACGCTTTATAGCGCTCAAGAGATCCATCAGAGCGAGTCTCAATTTTATAGACCCACTTACGCGTGATAGGACGAACACCAGAAGGGGGAGAAATAAGATCCCAAGTGCCAGTGCGCTCAATCTGATGAGGACATCCCATCTATTGATACAACCGTTGTACCTACAGCCACACAAATACAAGGGCCAATCACTCGAGCTCGTGCCAGACAACTTAACTATCAGGTACTTTCGTTTCTTGTAACTATTCCTCACATACATGAGAATATGATGCTGCCTAAATCAGATGTGTTTGTTACTCTTAGGAATGATGGACCTAGCATGGATGAGAAGGACAAGCATTGGAGCATGATCACGCATGGAGGAGATGGCAGCAAGCATGTGAGGATTGAAGAAGACGCCCCGAGTGGAGATTTCAGAACTTTGAAGCCACCATAATTGGAGATGAAGACATGGACGAAATATAGAGTTTCCCACTTCATAATTTTGTCCATATGAGTACATGGTGCTGCGACATCATTAGTTTTGGGCCAGGCCCATGTAATTTTCGCAGGATTTAAGTCAGCCACTTTTTAGAGTCCGTATTGAAGGGGGAAAGGCCTTCTAGGGTTTGGTTCGGCCACCATACGTATGGCTGGCCGAAACCCCAATTTTTCCTCCTTTAAAGACCCCCATAGCCGTCACGTTTAGACTCGGATTTTGATTAGACTAAAAGTTAGCCATTGCTGCAACTCTCGTGTACTTCTTTTGAGGCCAACGCCCAGAACAAGACCGACTATTCGGAATCCCACCTTTTCAATAAAGCTTTCATCTATATCGCAATAATTTTGATTGCATTATTAGTTCTTACTTGTTCTCGATTTCAGGTAGGAATGAAGACCCTCGCTGGTCAGGCTGATCGTGCTTCCGCAAGATCAGTAACTCCCGGAGATTGTCCTAGCGATTGCATTGGCGCACGACCTTTGCACGTGTAGTCGGATCGTCAAGCACGAACACCACCAACAAATCGAAGCTATCATACTCTCATCGAAATATCGGACACCTTTGCCCTATCAAGTGGTATCAGATTTCAGGTTGCTCGGTGAGATTTTACAGTTTTCGTAGTGTAGATTGCATCTGCCATCATACCCATAAACCACGAAAAAGCCAAAAATACTGTTAGGGTTTTTAGATCATAGTCCCATAAACCCCCTGCCACGCCTTGCATTGTCTTTTCAGTTTTGCATAGTTGAATTTGTGTCTGCATCTTCGTGTCGAGTTGCTGGTCTTAGCGTCTAGTTCCTTTAGAGTTTCGAGTTCTGGTCACATTAGTCACGCCGCCGCTGCCGCCGCTCGCACCATACGCAGATCACCACCACCACCACCATATACTTCCGCCTCTGCCACATACACCCACCAGATCGTTTCCGTCACCATCATATACATCTGCCATACCCTGTTTCCTGCCGTGACACAGATTCGTGTTGTTTTCTCTACCGCCACAGAGTCCTTGTCGAATTAGGTTTCTTTGTTTTTTCCCTCTTAGTTTTGATCGCAGGAAAAGACTTGTGAAAAAAAAGCAAAAAAAAATTCAAAAAAAAATTCAAAAAAAAGTCAAATCCGCATCCAAGTCGGGTTGACCACGATTTCCACTAGTCAGGTCGAATTTAGTCCGAATTGGGCAGTTTTGGATAGAAAACTTTGACCGGCCATAACTTTTGCATACGAACTCCGTTTTCGACGTTTGACCACTCAAAACGACGAGAAAAGGTTCTATCCAGCCACCATCGTTGTGCGCCTTTCCGAACTCTCAGAATTGCCAAAAAAACGTCAGGAAGGTTGAGATTTTTGACATTTAAAGTTTATTACCCGGAATTTCCTGTGTTCTTCACTTATATCTTGCTTTTGAGCATTCCTTTGTGCTTGTTGGAGCCAACCGCCACCATATATCACGTCATCGCTGCTCTTTGCTTGTGTGCCGCGCTGTGACTTCGTTGGTGAATTAGGCTCGCGTCTCTTGTACAGTCTAGCCTAGGACCAGCACAGTACCGTTGTTGAGCATACTTTCAAGATTGCATTGCTGTTCTGACAATTGCCGTTTGCTACCATATATAAGCCATCCTACAGCTCCACATATTGTCTCCACGTGCTTTGTATCCACACCTGGTAATCGCTTTGGCAATCTTTGGAGACGCTGATTCTTGTTGGTTGCTACATCGCCTTCCTCCTGTTTGGTAAGAACTTGTAAGAGCTTTGTCTTTTGCTTGACGAATTGCGCGTGCACCACCATATTCCGTAGTTTGTAGGCATATACATTTGTGCTTTTTTGTGTACTAACCATGACAGGCACATAGTCGGTGACCGTTGACCCAGATAAGATGACGAATGCAGAGATGCATGCTCACTTCACCCATCTTTTGGGCGGGCATGCAACCGACATGGATGGGCGCCTTGGTGATGTTGACGCCAAACTCACCGACGCGCTGGACAAGATCGATGGCCTCGAGGCAGCCTTCAACTCCAAGCTCGACGCCAAGTTCCAGGAGCTGTTGACTCGGTTACCGCAGCCCGTGCGACGTCGCACACGCCGCGTTCCCCGTGCGGACGTGCCAGCGGGTACCACTCCTGCTGCAGCAGCCGCACATGACGCGCCTTCTGATGAATGATACTAGGATTATGGAGGGAACGAGGATGAGCAAGTAGATGATGTTAGGGCAATATACTTGTTGTATTACCAGGGGGCCAAAGGCCACAATATATAGTACATGTACAGGTGCACATATGCAGAAACCCCCCTAACATATGGGGAAACTACAATAGACAGATATATACATCTAACACCCCCCCGCAAACTCATGGTGGATCCACAACACTGAGTTTGGAGAGTAAGAAATCATGCTGCACTCTAGTCTGTGCCTTCGTAAAGAAATCCGCCAACTGCAAATCTGAAGGCACATAATGAACCGCAACAACATCATCCTGTACCTGTGCACGTGTGTAAAAAGCATCAACACCGATATGCTTGGTCAGCTCATGCTTGACCGGATCACGTGCAATACGATAGCACCTGTACCGTCGGACAAAAGTGGAGTGGGTGTCGTAACAGAGACCCCAAAATCTGCAAGCAACCACCGTAACCAAGTCACCTCAGCAATCAACAAAGCCATAGCCCGCAACTCGGCCTCAACGGTCGAACGAGCAACTGCGACCTGTTTCTTCGTCTTCCAAGCAACAAGCGAACCACCAAGAAACACACAAGTAAGCGAAAGCGAACGACGATCCGTAGGATCACTCGCCCATGTAGCATCCGAATAGCACCGGAGCTGGAGAGAGCTGGAACTCGGGAAAGAAAAGGCGACGAGTGATCATGCCACGAAGATAACGAAGAACACGGAGGAGATGACTATAGTGAACAAGTGGTAGGAGCTGAGACAAACCGACTCGGAATATGAACGAGGATAAGAAATATCAGGACGAGTGACAGCAAGATAAACAAGACTCCCAACAAGATGACGATAACGGGTGGGATCAGAAAGAGGATCACCATCAGTAGGACGAAGCTTAACATTAAGCTCCATCGGAGTATCGACTGTGCGCTCATCCCCAAGAGCAGCACGAGCAAGAAGATCCTGAATGTACTTTTCCTGAGAGATAGAAAAGCCATCAGAAGTGGAGGAAACCTCAATGCCAAGAAAATAGCGAAGAGGACCAAGATCAGTCATAAGAAACTAATCACGAAGACGAGCCTTGACGAAGGCAATATACTCAGGATCATTACCAGTAATGATCATATCATAAACATAGAGAAGAAGAAGAGTACGTCCACGAGGAGAAGTGTGAACGAAAAGTGCTGGATCATGAGGACTAGGAGAGAAACCAGCAGCAGTCACGACAGATGCGAAGCGCTCAAACCGGGCACGAGGGGCCTGTTTGAGACCATAGAGAGAACGTCGAAGACGACAAACCATCCCATCGGGAACGGAATATCCAGGAGGAGGCTGCATGTAAACCTCCTCACTCAACTCGCCATTAAGAAAAGCATTCTCGAACATCAAGGCGGGAGACGGACCAGCGGCGAACGTAAGCAACAACAAGAAGGGTACGCACGGTAGTCATATGAGCCACAGGGGCAAAAGTCTCATCATAGTCACGGCCGTGCTCCCGCCGAAAACCACGAGCCACAAGACGCGCTTTATAGCGCTCAAGAGATCCATCGGAGCGAGTCTTAATTTTATAGACCCACTTACACGTGATGGGACGAACACCGGAAGGGGAGAAACAAGATCCCAAGTGCCGGTGCGCTCAAGCGCAACGATCTCCTCAGCCATGGCAAGCTGCCATTCGAGATGACGCTCGGCATCCCGATAAGAAGTCGGCTCGGAAACGACGGAGAGACCATACCGACTAGGAGAGTAACAAGGCTGGAGCACGACGCCGACGAACAGGCCGTGAAGGGGGAAGCTCATCTCGCGAAGATAAGTCATCAGAAGAAGAGGAAGAAGGGACATCATCGGAAGGAGCCGAAGCCGGAGAACGAGGAGTACTAGGTGGACTAGACGAACGAGAGGATGGCGCCGAAGGGGGCGCATCAGAAGTAGGAGGGAGGGGAGGAGGGACAGCAGGGGGTGCATCCGGAAAAAGAAGAAAAGAGATATCATCCACCGGGTAAGTACCCGAGGTGGGGCGAGGATAGAAGGGACGCGTCTCATCAAACGTGACGTCACGAGAGATGCGCATCCGACGACCAACGGGGTCCCAATAGCGATAGCCCTTATGCTCATCACTGTATCCGAGAAAAACACACTCAACGGACCGAGCGGTCGGTTTGGTGCGTTCGCGAGGAGGCGGAAGGACATAGCGAGACGCAACCAAATGAACGGAGAGTCGAGTAGTCCGGAGAAACACCGGAGAGACGCTCGAGAGGAATGCCACCCCGTAGAGCAACGGAAGGCTGAATGTTAATGAGGTGGGCCGACGTAGCAACAGCCTCGGCCCGAAATGTGGCGGAAGAGAAGAAGCAATCATCATAGCACGGGTGGTCTCAAGAAAATGACGATGCTTACGCTCGGCGACGCCATTTTGAGCATGCGCGCCGGGACAAGAAAGCCGAGCGAGGGTGCCCTCCTCAGCAAGGACACCACGAAGGTGCTCGGGAGATATACTCACCAGCAGGAATCGGCACGGAACACGCGAATGGGTGAGGAATACGCGAGTGCAGACCATGGACGCAAAACGCTGATAAATAGAGAGCACCTCACTGCGAGAGTGCATGAAAAACACCCAGGTGTACCGTGAAAAATCATCAATGAATAAGATATAGTATCGATGGCCCCCTTTCGAAGCGAAGGGAGCCGGAACCCAAACATCTGAATGGACCAAATCGAACGGTCGCTGAGAGACAGACACACTAGTAGGATAGGGAAGCTGAATCTGTTTGCCTAACCTACAACCCTGACAGTGTAACGACCCATCTCCAGAGACAGACCCCGAAGGCCACGATGAACCAAAGACGACGGGCGAGAGTCACAAAGGTGACCAAGACGATGATGCCACTGCTGAAAAGAGCCGGTGACGAGAGGCAACAACCGGAGGAGAACCGGCGATGAAGTGGCAGCGGAAGGAACACGAAGCCGGCCTAACTCCCAAAGTCCCGAGACCGACGGCTACGAGGGCCAGCTCCAACCGGGGCCTGTGTGCGACGATCCTGAACCGCACAAGACTCGGCGTCAAAAATGACGCGACAACCGGAATCGGTGAGTCAGGCTAGCGAGAGAAAAGGTTCATCTGAAGGCGAGGAACATGAGAAACATCAGGGACAGAGAAAGAGGGAGTAGAAAGAGTGCCTGTACTAGAAACAGGAATAGAGGTACCATCAGCCGTGACAACACGGACAGGAGAAATAAGAGACCGAAGAGCAGACAGATTAGAAGACTCAGAGGTCATATGAAAGAAAGCTCCAGAATCCAGATACCACGGGGACGTACCTGACTGTGTAGAAAGAGGTGGTCGCGCAGTGCCAGAAGAGCCGACCACGGAACCAGCGGCGCCCGGCGAGGAAGAGTCCGGAGTAGCGAGCGAGACCACGAAGACCCCCGAGAATGTCCCGATCGGAGAGTGCAACCGCAAAAGATCCCGAAGAGCCGGCCTGGCGACGATCCCGGAACTGCCGACGTAAACCGGGATCCCGCGTCCAGCAGGTGGAGGAAGTGTGGCCAACCTTGCCACAGTAGGTGAAATGAGGACGAGGGCGGAGACTCGGACCGCGAGGCTGCTGACGTAAACTGGAATCCCAAGCATCAAGCAGGCAGTGAAGCTTCATGCACTAGCCACTTGAACCAAAAGTCCGAACTGATGGAAAGGGCTAGACAATCTACTTTATACACTTCACAACACCCCCACTCGCGTGTGACGGGAGAAGAGAAAGTCAACACGTGAAAGAAGAAGAGCACACCGAAACAGGGCATCAGCGGTGGCTAATGAGGGGGGCAACAGCAATTTTTAGGCTTAATTGCGAAAACCGGGGCAACAACAATTTTTAGGCTTAATTGCGAAAACCATGTGAAAGCCAGGATTTGAACTCAAGACCTGGGGCTCTGATACCATGTTAGGGCAATATACTTGTTGTATTACCAGGGGGACAAAGGCCACAATATATAGTACATGTACAGGTGCACATATGCAGAAAACCCCCTAACATATGGGGAAACTACAATAGACAGATATATACATCTAACAGATGAGAACGTGCTGGATGACGAGGAGGTCCAACAACTTGCACCTGGTCGTCCACGGCAGCTGAACCGCTGATGTCTACGGGTGCTTCTATTCTTGTAGACAGTGTTGGGCCTCCAAGAGCAGAGGTTTGTAGAACAGCAGCAAGTTTCCCTTAAGTGGATCACCCAAGGTTTATCGAACTCAGCGAGGAAGAGGTCAAAGATATCCCTCTCATGCAACCCTGCAACCACAAAGCAAGAAGTCTCTTGTGTCCCCAACACACCTAATAGGTGCACTAGTTCGGCGAAGAGATAGTGAAATACAGGTGGTATAAATGAATATGAGCAGTAGCAACGGTGTGTAGTTGATGGTGGTAATATGGTAGCGTAGTAACGCAACAAGTAGTAACGCAGAAAAACAAGTAAACAAGCAGCGATAGCGATATTTAGGAACAAGGCCTAGGGATTACACTTTCACTAGTGGACACTCTCAACATTGATCACATAACAGAATAGATAAATGCATACTCTACACTCTTTTGTTGGATGATGAACACATTGCGTAGGATTACACGAACCCTCAATGCCGGAGTTAACAAGCTCCACAATTCAATGTTCATATTTAAATAACCTTAGAGTGCAAGAAAGATCAACACGACTAAACCAAGTACTAACACAAGCATGCACACTCGTCACCTTCACGCTATGTAGGAGGAATAGATCACATCAATACTATCATAGCAATAGTTAACTTCACAATCTACAAGAGATCATGATCATAGCATACGCCAAGTACTAACACGGATGCACACACTGTCACCATTACACCGTG
The DNA here is from genome assembly GCF_022539505.1 of Lolium rigidum. Taxonomy (NCBI): domain Eukaryota; kingdom Viridiplantae; phylum Streptophyta; class Magnoliopsida; order Poales; family Poaceae; genus Lolium; species Lolium rigidum. Next base: position 336,479,435 of record NC_061510.1, read on the forward strand.
CAGGAGGAATAAAACTACTTTAATAACATTGCTAGAGTAGCACATAGATAAATTGTGATACAAAACACATTGCAATCATAAAGAGATATAAATAAGCACTTCACTACGCCATTCATAAGAGTGAGTAAGTATTCTGTGAAATATAGCCTAAGAGACCCACACGGTGCACACACTCTGTCACCTTTACACACGTGGGACAAGGAGTCTCCGGAGATCACATAAGTAAAACTCACTTGACTAGCACAATGACATCTAGATTACAAGCATCATCATATGAATCTCAATCATGTAGGGCAGCTCATGAGATTATTGTATTGAAGTACATAGGAGAGAGATTAACCACATAGCTACCGGTACAGCCCCGAGCCTCGATGGAGAACTACTCCCTCCTCATGGGAGCAGCAGCGGTGATGAAGATGGCGGTGGAGATGGCAGCGGTGTCGATGGAGAAGCCTTCCGGGGGCACTTCCCCGCTCCGGCAGGGTGCCGGAACAGAGACTCCTGTCCCCCGGATCTTGGCTTCGCGATGGCGGCGGCTGCGGAAGGTTTACGTGGGTTTCGTCCTTCGTCATAGGGTTTTCGCGACGGAGGCTTTAAATAGGCGGAAGGGCAGCCTCGGAGGGGCTCGGGGCCACCACACCATAGGGCGGCGCGGCCCCCCTCCGGCCGCGCCAGGGTGTGGTGTGGGGCCCCCAGGGCTTCCCTCTGGCGGCTCTCAGGTGTTCTGGATGGTTCCGGGAAAAATAGGAACCCGGGTCTTGATTTCGTCCGATTCCGAGAATATTTCCTTACTAGGATTTCTGAAACCAAAAACAGCAGAAAACGAGGACCGGCACTTCGGCATCTTGTTAATAGGTTAGTTCTAGAAAACGCATAAATATGACATAAAGTGTGTATAAAACATGTAGATATCATCAATAATGTGGCATGGAACACAAGAAATTATCGATACGTCGGAGACGTATCAGCATCCCCAAGCTTAGTTCCCGCTCGTCCCGAGCAGGTAAACGATAAACAAAGATAATTTCTGGAGTGACATGCCATCATAAACTTGATCATATTGTAAACATATGTAATGAATGCAGCGATCAAAACAATGGTAATGACATGAGTAAACAAATGAATCATAAAGCAAAGACTTTTCATGAATAGTACTTCAAGACAAGCATCAATAAGTTTTGCATAAGAGTTAACTCATAAAGCAATAATTTAAAGTAAAGACATTGAAGCAACACAATGGAAGATTAAGTTTCAGCGGTTGCTTTCAACTTGTAACATGTATATCTCATGGATAATTGTCAACATAGAGTAATATAACAAGTGCAATATGCAAGTATGTAGGAATCAATGCACAGCTCACACAAGTGTTTGCTTCTTGAGGTGGAGAGAGATAGGTGAACCGACTCAACATAAAAATAAAGAGAATGGTCCTTCAAAGAGGAAAGCATCGATTGCTATATTTGTGCTAGAGCTTTTATTTTGAAAACATGAAACAATTTTGTCAACGGTAGTAATAAAGCATATGAGTTATGTAAATTATATCCTACAAGTTGCAAGCCTCATGCATAGTATACTAATAGTGCCCGCACCTTGTCCTAATTAGCTTGGACTACCGGATCTTTGCAATGCACATGTTTTAACCAAGTGTCACAATGGGGTACCTCCATGCCGCCTGTACAAAGGTCTAAGGAGAAAGCTCGCATTTTGGATTTCTCGCTTTTGATTATTCTCAACTTAGACATCCATACCGGGACAACATGGACAACGGATAATGGACTCCTCTTTAATGCATAAGCATGTGGCAACAATTATTATTCTCATATGAGATTGAGGATATATGTCCAAAACTCGAAACTTCCACCATGATTCATGGCTTTAGTTAGCGGCCCAATGTTCTTCTCTAACAATATGCATGCTCCAACCATTAAGGTGGTAGATCTCTCTTACTTCGAGACAAGACGGACATGCATAGCAACTCACATGATATTCAACAAAGAATAGTTGATGGCGTCCCCAGAAACATGCATGGTTATCGCACAACAAGCAACTTAATAAGAGATAAAGTGCATAAGTACATATTCAATACCACAATAGTTTTTAAGCTATTTGTCCCATGAGCTATATATTGCAAAGGTGAATGATGGAATTTTAAAGGTAGCACTCAAGCAACTTACTTTGGAATGGCGGATAAATACCATGTAGTAGGTAGGTATGGTGGACACAAATGGCATAGTGGTTGGCTCAAGGATTTTGGATGCATGAGAAGTATTCCCTCTCGATACAAGGTTTAGGCTAGCAAGGTTATTTGAAACAAACACAAGGATGAACGGTGCAGCAAAACTCACATAAAAGACATATTGTAAACATTATAAGACTCTACACCGTCTTCCTTGTTGTTCAAAACTCAATACTAGATGTTATCTAGACTCTAGAGAAACCAAATATGCAAACCAAATTAGCAAGCTCTAAGTGTTTCTTCATTAATGGGTGCAAAGTATATGATGCAAGAGCTTAAACATGAGCACAACAATTGCCAAGTATCAAATTATCCAAGACATTTTAGAATTACTACATGTAGCATTTTCCAATTCCAACCATATAACAATTTAACGAAGAAGAAACTTCGCCGTGAATACTATGAGTAGAGTCTAAGGACATACTTGTCCATATGCTACAGCGGAGCGTGTCTCTCTCCCACAAAGTGAATGCTAGGATCCATTTTATTCAAACAAAACAAAAACAAAAACAAACCGACGCTCCAAGCAAAGTGCATAAGATGTGACGGAATAAAAATATAGTTTCAGGGGAGGAACCCGATAATGTTGTCGATGAAGAAGGGGATGCCTTGGGCATCCCCAAGCTTAGACGCTTGAGTCTTCTTAGAATATGCAGGGGTGAACCACCGGGGCATCCCCAAGCTTAGAGCTTTCACTCTCCTTGATCATATTGTATCATACTCCTCTCTTGATCCTTGAAAACTTCCTCCACACCGAACTCGAAACAAACTCATTAGAGGGTTAGTGCATAATCAAAAACTCACATGTTCAGAGGTGACACAATCATTCTTAACACTTCTGGACATTGCTCAAAGCTATTGGAAAGTAATGGAACAAAGAAATCCATCCAACATAGCGAAAGAGGCAATGCGAAATAAAAGGCAGAATCTGTCAAAACAGAACAGTCCGTAAAGACGAATTTTAAAAGGGCACCAGAATTGCTCAGATGAAAATGCTCAAATTGAATGAAAGTTGCGTACATATCTGAGGATCACTCACGTAAATTGGCTTAATTTTCTGAGTTACCTACAGAGAATTAGACCCAGATTCGTGACAGCAAAGAAATCTGTTTCTGCGCAGTAATCCAAATCTAGTATTCACTTTACTATCAACGACTTTACTTGGCACAACAAAACACAAAACTAAGATAAGGAGAGGTTGCCACAGTAGTAAAAAACTTCCAAGACACAAATATAAAACAAAGTACTGTAGCAAAATAACACATGGGTTATCTCCCAAGAAGTTCTTTCTTTATAGCCGTTAAGATGGGCTCAGCAGTTTTAATGATGCACTCGAAAGAAATAGTAGTTGAAGCAAAAGAGCGCATCAAGAGGCAAATTCAAAACACATTTAAGTCTAACATGCTTCCTATGCATAGGAATCTTGTAAATAAACAAGTTCATGAAGAGCAAAGTAACAAGCATAGGAAGATAGAACAAGTGTAGCTTCAAAAATTTCAGCACATAGAGAGGTGTTTTAGTAACATGAAAATTTCTACAACCATATTTTCCTCTATCATAATAACTTTCAGTAGCAACATGAGCAAACTCAACAATATAACTATCACATAAAGCATTCTTATCATGAGTCTCATGCATAAAATTGTTACTCTCCACATAAGCATAATCAATTTTATTAGTTGTAGTGGGAGCAAATTCAACAAAGTAGCTATCATTATTATTCTCATCAAGTGTAGGAGGCATAGTATAATCACAATAAAATTTACTCTCCATAGTAGGTTGTACCAAAAGACCACTATTATAATCATCATAAATAGGAGGCAAAGTATCATCAAAGAAAATTTTCTCCTCAATGCTTGGGGGACTAAAAAGATCATGAAAACCAGCTTCCCCAAGCTTAGAACTTTCTATATCTTTATCAACAATGGTGTTTAAAGCGTTCATACTAATATTACTACCAGCATGCAAATAAGATTCCATAGGTTTTTTAATTTTCGCATCAAACAATCCATGTTTTAAATCAGGAAATAGAATAAGAAGCTCATTGTTGTCCATTATGCCGAACTAGTGTAAACAAGAAACAAAAAGATGCAATTGCAGGATCTAAAGGAAATAGCTTCGAGCACAAACACAATGGTGCCGAGAAAAGTACTCGTTACCCGGAACCGGAGTATGAGTGCCTTTTTACCTTTCCTCCCCGGCAACGGCGCCGGAAAAGTGCTTGATGTCTACGGGTGCTTCTATTCTTGTAGACAGTGTTGGGCCTCCAAGAGCGAGAGGTTTGTAGAACAGCAGAGCAAGTTTCCCTTAAGTGGATCACCCAAGGTTTATCGAACTCGGGGAGGAAGAGGTCAAATATATCCCTCTCATGCAACCCTGCAACCACAAAGCAAGAAGTCTCTTGTGTCCCCAACACACCTAATAGGTGCACTAGTTCGGCGAAGAGATAGTGAAATACAGGTGGTATAAATGAATATGAGCAGTAGCAACGGTGTGTAGTTGATGGTGGTAATATGGTAGCAGTAGTAACGCAACAGTAGTAACGCAGTAAAACAGTAAACAAGCAGCGATAGCAGTATTTAGGAACAAGGCCTAGGGATTACACTTTCACTAGTGGACACTCTCAACATTGATCACATAACAGAATAGATAAATGCATACTCTACACTCTTTTGTTGGATGATGAACACATTGCGTAGGATTACACGAACCCTCAATGCCGGAGTTAACAAGCTCCACAATTCAATGTTCATATTTAAATAACCTTAGAGTGCAAGAAAGATCAACACGACTAAACCAAGTACTAACACAAGCATGCACACTCGTCACCTTCACGCTATGTAGGAGGAATAGATCACATCAATACTATCATAGCAATAGTTAACTTCACAATCTACAAGAGATCATGATCATAGCATACGCCAAGTACTAACACGGATGCACACACCTGTCACCATTACACCGTGCGGGAGGAATAAAACTACTTTAATAACATTGCTAGAGTAGCACATAGATAAATTGTGATACAAAACACATTGCAATCATAAAGAGATATAAATAAGCACTTCACTACGCCATTCATAAGAGTGAGTAAGTATTCTGTGAAATATAGCCTAAGAGACCCACACGGTGCACACACTGTCACCTTTACACACGTGGGACAAGGAGTCTCCGGAGATCACATAAGTAAAACTCACTTGACTAGCACAATGACATCTAGATTACAAGCATCATCATATGAATCTCAATCATGTAGGGCAGCTCATGAGATTATTGTATTGAAGTACATAGGAGAGAGATTAACCACATAGCTACCGGTACAGCCCCGAGCCTCGATGGAGAACTACTCCCTCCTCATGGGAGCAGACAGCGGTGATGAAGATGGCGGTGGAGATGGCAGCGGTGTCGATGGAGAAGCCTTCCGGGGGCACTTCCCCGCTCCGGCAGGGTGCCGGAACAGAGACTCCTGTCCCCCAGATCTTGGCTTCGCGATGGCGGCGGCTCTGGAAGGTTTCTGTGGGTTTCGTCCTTCGTCATAGGGTTTTCGCGACGGAGGCTTTAAATAGGCGGAAGGGCAGCCTCGGAGGGGGCCCGGGGCCACCACACCATAGGGCGGCACGCCCCCTCTCGGCCGCGCCGGGTGTGGGTGTGGGGCCCCGGGGCTTCCCTCTGGCGGCTCTCGGGTGTTCTGGATGGTTCCGGGAAAAATAGGAACCTGGGTCTTGATTTCGTCCGATTCCGAGAATATTTCCTTACTAGGATTTCTGAAACCAAAAACAGCAGAAAACATGGACTGGCACTTCGGCATCTTGTTAATAGGTTAGTTCTAGAAAACGCATAAATATGACATAAAGTGTGTATAAAACATGTAGATATCATCAATAATGTGGCATGGAACACAAGAAATTATCGATACGTCGGAGACGTATCAGCATCCCCAAGCTTAGTTCTGCTCGTCCCGAGCAGGTAAACGATAAACAAAGATAATTTCTGGAGTGACATGCCATCATAAACTTGATCATATTGTAAACATATGTAATGAATGCAGCGATCAAAACAATGGTAATGACATGAGTAAACAAATGAATCATAAAGCAAAGACTTTTCATGAATAGTACTTCAAGACAAGCATCAATAAGTTTTGCATAAGAGTTAACTCATAAAGCAATAATTTAAAGTAAAGACATTGAAGCAACACAATGGAAGATTAAGTTTCAGCGGTTGCTTTCAACTTGTAACATGTATATCTCATGGATAATTGTCAACATAGAGTAATATAACAAGTGCAATATGCAAGTATGTAGGAATCAATGCACAGTTCACACAAGTGTTTGCTTCTTGAGGTGGAGAGAGATAGGTGAACTGACTCAACATAAAAATAAAGAGAATGGTCCTTCAAAGAGGAAAGCATCGATTGCTATATTTGTGCTAGAGCTTTTATTTTGAAAACATGAAACAATTTTGTCAACGGTAGTAATAAAGCATATGAGTTATGTAAATTATATCCTACAAGTTGCAAGCCTCATGCATAGTATACTAATAGTGCCCGCACCTTGTCCTAATTAGCTTGGACTACCGGATCTTTGCAATGCACATGTTTTAACCAAGTGTCACAATGGGGTACCTCCATGCCGCTCTGTACAAAGGTCTAAGGAGAAAGCTCGCATTTTGGATTTCTCGCTTTTGATTATTCTCAACTTAGACATCCATACCGGGACAACATGGACAACGAGATAATGGACTCCTCTTTAATGCATAAGCATGTGGCAACAATTATTATTCTCATATGAGATTGAGGATATATGTCCAAAACTCGAAACTTCCACCATGATTCATGGCTTTAGTTAGCGGCCCAATGTTCTTCTCTAACAATATGCATGCTCCAACCATTAAGGTGGTAGATCTCTCTTACTTCGGACAAGACGGACATGCATAGCAACTCACATGAAATTCAACAAAGAGTAGTTGATGGCGTCCCCAGTGAACATGCATGGTTATCGCACAACAAGCAACTTAATAAGAGATAAAGTGCATAAGTACATATTCAATACCACAATAGTTTTTAAGCTATTTGTCCCATGAGCTATATATTGCAAAGGTGAATGATGGAATTTTAAAGGTAGCACTCAAGCAACTTACTTTGGAATGGCGGATAAATACCATGTAGTAGGTAGGTATGGTGGACACAAATGGCATAGTGGTTGGCTCAAGGATTTTGGATGCATGAGAAGTATTCCCTCTCGATACAAGGTTTAGGCTAGCAAGGTTATTTGAAACAAACACAAGGATGAACGGTGCAGCAAAACTCACATAAAAGACATATTGTAAACATTATAAGACTCTACACCGTCTTCCTTGTTGTTCAAAACTCAATACTAGATGTTATCTAGACTCTAGAGAAACCAAATATGCAAACCAAATTAGCAAGCTCTAAGTGTTTCTTCATTAATGGGTGCAAAGTATATGATGCAAGAGCTTAAACATGAGCACAACAATTGCCAAGTATCAAATTATCCAAGACATTTTAGAATTACTACATGTAGCATTTTCCAATTCCAACCATATAACAATTTAACGAAGAAGAAACTTCGCCGTGAATACTATGAGTAGAGTCTAAGGACATACTTGTCCATATGCTACAGCGGAGCGTGTCTCTCTCCCACAAAGTGAATGCTAGGATCCATTTTATTCAAACAAAACAAAAACAAAAACAAACCGACGCTCCAAGCAAAGTGCATAAGATGTGACGGAATAAAAATATAGTTTCAGGGGAGGAACCAGATAATGTTGTCGATGAAGAAGGGGATGCCTTGGGCATCCCCAAGCTTAGACGCTTGAGTCTTCTTAGAATATGCAGGGGTGAACCACCGGGGCATCCCCAAGCTTAGAGCTTTCACTCTCCTTGATCATATTGTATCATACTCCTCTCTTGATCCTTGAAAACTTCCTCCACACCGAACTCGAAACAAACTCATTAGAGGGTTAGTGCATAATCAAAAACTCACATGTTCAGAGGTGACACAATCATTCTTAACACTTCTGGACATTGCTCAAAGCTATTGGAAAGTAATGGAACAAAGAAATCCATCCAACATAGCGAAAGAGGCAATGCGAAATAAAAGGCAGAATCTGTCAAAACAGAACGATCCGTAAAGACGAATTTTAAAAGGGCACCAGAATTGCTCAGATGAAAATGCTCAAATTGAATGAAAGTTGCGTACATATCTGAGGATCACTCACGTAAATTGGCTTAATTTTCTGAGTTACCTACAGAGAATTAGACCCAGATTCGTGACAAGCAAAGAAATCTGTTTTCGCGCAGTAATCCAAATCTAGTATTCACTTTACTATCAACGACTTTACTTGGCACAACAAAACACAAAACTAAGATAAGGAGAGGTTGCCACAGTAGTAAAAAACTTCCAAGACACAAATATAAAACAAAGTACTGTAGCAAAATAACACATGGGTTATCTCCCAAGAAGTTCTTTCTTTATAGCCGTTAAGATGGGCTCAGCAGTTTTAATGATGCACTCGAAAGAAATAGTAGTTGAAGCAAAAGAGCGCATCAAGAGGCAAATTCAAAACACATTTAAGTCTAACATGCTTCCTATGCACGGAGGCTTTAAATAGGCGGAAGGGCAGCCTCGGAGGGGGCCTGGGGCCACCACACCATAGGGCGGCGCGGCCCCCCCTCTGGCCGCGCCAGGGTGTGGTGTGGGGCCCCCAGGGCTTCCCTCTGGCGGCTCTCGGGTGTTCTGGATGGTTCCGGGAAAAATAGGAACCTGGGTCTTGATTTCGTCCGATTCCGAGAATATTTCCTTACTAGGATTTCTGAAACCAAAAACAGCAGAAAATAGGGACTGGCACTTCGGCATCTTGTTAATAGGTTAGTTCCAGAAAAACGCATAAATATGACATAAAGTGTGTATAAAACATGTAGATATCATCAATAATGTGGCATGGAACACAAGAAATTATCGATACGTTGGAGACGTATCAACCGCCACGCTCGACCACCTCCATGGCCGGTATGTGATGATGATCATGTTGCTAAACTAAAATTGAATATTTCGCCATTTGAGGGTAGATATAATCCTGATGCATATCTTACATGGGAACTGGAAGTAGAGCAACGCTTTGCATGTTTTGCATCTATTTGGTGGTCTGAGCATTGTAGAGTACACCATGCTAATATTCCTACTACTTGGGTTGGTTTAAAACTTGTTATGCGTACTCGTTTTGTTCCTCCATATTATCAACGTGATTTGCTTTAAAAATTGTCTCGCTTAGAACAAGGATTTTTTTTGTAGAGGATATTATAAAGAATTACAAACTAGCATGATTCGCTGTGGTCTTGTAGAGTATAATGAGGCTATGCTTGCACATTTCTTTGGTGGTTTGAATAAAGAGATTCAGCATATTCTAGATTATAAGGAGTACAACACTATTACTCGCTTGTTTCATCTTGCTTGCAAAGCTGAACGTGAAGTGCAGGATCGTCAACCACCATGGAGAAAAGCTAATGTTTCTGCAGGTCGTACATCGTCATGGACTCCGCGACAATCAGCGCCACCATCTCGTGGGGCTGCACCAGCACCTACTACCTCCAAGTACACCGCGCCTGCATCACGAGCACCACCTGCTGCTACTCCACCACCATCTGCTGGTCCTCCTCAGAGTTCATCTTCCATGGCCTCCACGGGGAAGACTCGCGACATTCAATGTCGCAAATGCTTGGGATTTGGTCACATAGAACGAGAATGCAGAACCAAGCGTGTGATGTTGGTGCGTGAAGACCGCGAATATGATTCCGCAAGTGACTTTGATGAAGATACATTGGCCCTTATTGCTGCACGCGATGGCGCCAATACTGATTCTGAGAGAGAGATGGAGGTAATGGAAGCTGACACTGCTCAGTACAGGAGCTTAGTTGCACAGCGTGTGTTGAGCATGCAATTGAGCAAATCTGTGCATGATCAACACCACAACCTGTTCCAAACAAGAGGCGTTGTAAAAGAGCGAGCTATACGGATCATCATTGATGGAGGGAGTTGCAATAATCTGGCTAGCATTGACATGGTGGAGAAGCTTTCTCTTCCTACAAGACATCGCACACATCCATATTACATTCAATGGTTTGAGAGCTCTCGGAAGCTCAAGGTAATACGAACTACACATGTGCATTTTACTATTGGTACATATTCTGATTTTGTGGATTGTGATGTTGTACCTATGCAAGCTTGTTCTTTGTTACAACTCTCGTGTACTTCTTTTGAGGCCAACGCCCAGAACAAGACCGACTATTCGGAATCCCACCTTTTCAATAAAGCTTTCATCTATATCCGCAATAATTCTGATTGCATTATTAGTTCTTACTTGTTCTCGATTTCAGGTAGGAATTAAGACCCTCGTCTGGTCAGGCTGATCGTGCTTCCGCAAGATCAGTAACTCCCGGAGATTGTCCTAGCGATTGCATTGGCGCACGAGCTTTGCACGTGTAGTCGGATCGTCAAGCACGAACTCCACCAACAAATCGAAGCTATCATACTCTCATCGAAAGATCGGACACCTTTGCCCTATCACAAGCGCAGCGATCTCCTCAGCCATGGCAAGCTGCCATTCAGGATGACGCTCGGCATCCTGATAAGAAGTCGGCTCGGAAACGACAAAGAGACCATACTGACTAGGAGAGTAACGGGCTAGAGCACGACGCTGACGAACATGCCGTGAAGGGGGAAGGTCATCAGCGGAGGACCACTCATCGAAAGAAGAGGAAGAAGGGACAACATCAGAAGGATCCGAAGCCGGAGAACGAGGAGTACTAGGTGGACTAGACGGAGGAGAGGATGGCGCCGAAGGGGGCGCATCAGAACTAGGAGGGGGAGGAGACGGGATAGCAGGGGGTGCATCCGGAAAAAGAAGAAAAGAGATATCATCCACCGGGTAAGTACCCGAGGTGGGACGAGGATAGAAGGGACGCGTCTCATCAAACATGACATCACGAGAGATGCGTATCCGACGACCAACAGGGTCCCAACAGCGATAGCCCTTATGCTCATCACTATATCCGAGAAAAACACACTCAACAGACTGAGCGGTCAGTTTGGTGCGGTCGCGAGGAGGGAGAAGAACATAGCAAACGCAACCAAATAAACGAAGTGTCGAGTAATCTGGAGAGCGACCAGAAAGACGCTCGATAGGAATGCCACCTTGAAGGGCAGCAGAAGGCTGAATGTTAATGAGGTAAATCGACGTAGCGACAGCCTCAGCCCAGAAATGCGGCGGAAGAGAGGAAGCAATCATCATAGCACGGGTAGTCTCAAGAATATGACGATGCTTACGCTCGGCGACACCATTTTGAGCATGGGCGCCGGGACACGAGAACTGGGCAAGGCTGCCCTGCTCAGCAAGAACACCACGCAGGTGCTGGGAGATATACTCTCCTGCAGAATTAGCATGAAACACACGAATATGCGTGGAATACTGAGTACGAACCATGGCTGCAAAACGCTGATAAATAGAGAGCACCTCACTGTGAGAGTGCATAAGAAACAACCAGGTGTATCGCGAAAAATCATCAATAAACAAAATATAGTATCGATGACCCCCTTTCGAAGGAAAGGGAGCCGGACCCCAAACATCCGAATGAACTAAATCAAAAGGTCGCTGAGATACAGACGCACTAGTAGGATAGGGAAGCTGAATCTGTTTGCCTAACCTACAACCAAAACACGAATGCAAAGACACATCTCCTGAGACAGACCCAGAAGACCACGACGAACTAATGACGATAAACGGGAGCCACAGAGGTGACCCAGCCGATGATGCCACTGCTGAAAAGATCCAGTGACAGAAGCAGCAACCGCAGGAGAACTGGCAGATGAAGTGTCAGCAAAAGGAACACGAAGCCAGTCTAACTCCCAGAGCCCCGGGGACTCAAGGCTGCGAGGGCCAGCTCCAACCAGAGCCTGTGTACGGCGGTCCTGAACAGCACAAGAATCAGCGTCAAGAATGACGCGACAACAAGAATCAGTAAGATGACTAGCAGAAAACAGGTTCATCTTAAGACTAGGAACATGAGAAACATCAGGAACAGAGAAAGAGGTAGTAGAAAGGGTGCCTCGACTGGAAACAGGAAGAGAGGTACCATCAGCCGCGATAACACGAACATGAGAAACAAGAGAGCGAAGAGCAGAAAGAATAGAAGACGCAGAGGTCATATGAAAAGAAGCTCCAGAATCCAGATACCACGGGGATGACGTACCTGACTATGTGGATGGTGGTGGTCGCGCGGTGCCAGAAGAGCCAGGCATAGAACCAGCAGTACCCATCGAGGAAGAGCCTGTACCAGCGAGCAGACCACGGATAATGTCCTGATCAGATAGCGCAACAATAGAAGATCCTGAAGAACCAGCCTGACGAGTATGCTGCGGCGGACGTAAGCTGGGATCCCTCTGCCAGCAAGTAGAGACAGTGTGACCAGTCCTGCCACAGTAGGTGCAAGGAAGTGATGTCGAACCACGAGGCTGCTGGGGCTGACGCTGGCCCTGGAATGGAGGAGTAGGGAGTATCGGCTGTGACGGAAACCGCAACGAAGCCGGCGGCATAGGAGGTCCACGAGCAGACGGCACAGGAGGGCCACGAGCAGCAAGAACAGAGGGAACCTCAAGAAGACCAGCACCACGAAGACGAGTCTCCTCAGCACGAAGCTCAGCAAGTACCTCAGAGAGCGGAACACGACCACGGGCAAGCAGCTGGGCACGGCGCGGCTCAAACTCCTTACGGAGCCGCGATAAGAACTCAAAAACGCGCTGAAACTCCAGATCTGCGCGCACAGTCAGACAACAGGGACAGGTGGCACACACAGTTGTATGGAGAGAATCAAGATGACGCCAAATAGCAGCACTCTGAGTGTAGAACTCGTCAATAGTAGAATCACCCTGCTGAAGGGCATGCTCCTGGCGGACCACAGACAGGTAGAGAGCATCCCCAGATGGCTGATAGCGCTGACGAAGAAAAGCCCACTGAGAAGCAGCGGTGGGAAGACCCATAAACTCAGCAGCATACTGAGGCAGAACACTGGAGGTGAGAACAGCAGCAGCACGAGCATCCTCATCTATCCACTGAGTGTACTCGGTCGGATCCAGCCGGTAAGTCGCAACGGCGGTAGAGTGGTCCCGGACCTTCCGGTCATAATCAACCGGAGAAGTGTCATCGGCACTCTTGGCTGCATCCTTATCCGCCTAAGTAGCATCGAGGGCAAGGGCAACGGTGGCGGTGCAACAGGCACCGTAGGAGCAACGGGGCGCGGTGGACATGAGACCTCGCCAGAAAGGACACCCCAAAGACGAAGACCGCGCATGTGGACGCGCATGAAGGCAGTGAAATCAGGGTAATTCGCGCCATCAAAGATCACCGGGCAGCGAGGGATCGCAACATAGCCCGAGGAAGACATAGCTCTTTTTTTTTCGTTTTTTTCCAGATCGGATCAGATTCCAATCGAATCAGAGACGAAAAGGCACGCGGGGACGATGCGGCGGAAGAACGCACACAGTACGGGGCGTGGAGACGGCGGGCAGACTCGGGCGCGGGCGGGCGCATATGTGCACACTGGCCGCATGTACTATATATTGTGGCCTTTGGCCCCACTGGTAATACAACAAGCATATTTCCCTAACATGGTATCGGAAGCCGATCGATCCTCTAAATTCCCCGGCCCCGGCGTTGCTTGTTCGGGTGCCTGGTCGGGTCACTCCGATCCTCGATCCTGGTACTGCACTGCGCTTCGATCTGCTCTCCGGGCGCCGGAGCCCGCCCCCGGTGCACGCTTCTTGCTCCGATTTCTCCAGGCGCCAGGCCCGCCCGATGCCGCCCATTGCTCCGATTTCGCGCCGATTCCGCGCTCCGCGCCGTCTCCGTGATTCCCGAAGCCCGCGCCGTCTCCGTGATTCCCGAAGCCCCGATCTCCGTATTCCCGAAGCCCCGATCTTGCTCCTGCTCCTGCTTCGCCCGATCCGCAAGCGCCAGGGCCTGACTTCGGCCCGACGCCCCGACGCCGATCTCCCCCGGCCCCGCTCCAAATCGGCCCGACGCTCCTACCCGCCGATTCCCCTCGCCCCGCGCCGGATTCTCCTCGTCTCTGCAGTCTCTTTGCCCCGCGCCGGATCTCTTTGTCCTGTTGACTTCGATCTAAAAAAAAAAGCAAAAAAAAGAGCTATGTCTTCTTCGGGCTATGTTGCGATCCCTCGCTGCCCGGTGACCTTTGATGGCGCGAATTACCCTGATTTCGCTGCCTTCATGCGCGTCCACATGTGCGGTCTTCGTCTTTGGGGTGTGCTTTCTGGCGAGGTCTCTGTCGCCGCGCCTGTTGCTCTACGGTGCCATTGCACCGCCGGCTGTGCCCTTGCCCCTGATGCTACTCGGGCGGATAAGGATGCAGCCAAGAGTGCTGATGACAACGCTGCGGCTGATTATGACCGGAAGGTCCGGGACCTCTCTTTGCCGTTGCGACTTACCGGCTGGATGCGGCGGAGTACACTCGGTGGATTGATGAGGATGCTCGTGCTCTGCTTGTTCTCACCTCCGGTGTTCGCCTCGATGTCTCTTGCTGAGTTTATGGGTCTTCCCGCGGCTGGCTGCTCGAGTGGGCTTTCTTCGTCGGCGCTATCGGGTCGTGCGGGGATGCTCTCTACCTATTTGTGGTCCGCCGGGAGCATGCTCTTCAACGGGGTGATTCTACTATTGTTGAGTTCTACACTCGAGTGCGCTGTTGGCGTCGGCGGTTCTCTCCCCGTACGGTGTGTGTGCCACCTGTCCTGTTGTCCCCGGCCCGTCGCGCGCGGATGCAGGTTTCAACGCGTTTTTGAGTTCTTGTCGCGGCTCCGTAAGGAGGTTTGGGCAGCGGCGGGCCACTTGCTTGCCGTGGTCGTGTTCCACTCTGCGAGGTATTTGCTGAGCTTCGTGCTGGGGAGACTCGTCTTCGTGGTGGCTGGTCTTCTTGAGGTTCCTCTTGTTCTTGTTGCTCGTGGCCCTCGTGCCGTGCTGCTCGTGGACCTCCTATCCGCCGACTTCGTTGCGGCCTCGGCACGGCCGATCACTTCCTACTCCTCCATTCCCGGGGTCAGCGTCGGCCCCGGCGGCCTCGTGGTTCGACGTCACCTCCTTGCACCTACGCACGGCGGGACGACCACTATCTCTACGCTTCGGCGGAGAGGGATCCCGGCTTACGCCCGCCGCATCTTACTCGTCGTCGGTGGTTCTTCAGGATCTTCTGCTGTTGCGCTATCGATCGAGGACATTATCCGTGGTCTTCGTGGTGTGCTCGGCTAGGTACGAGGGCTCTTCCTCGACGAATGCTGATCGGCTACTGTGCCTGGCTCTTCGGCACCGCCCGCGACCACCACCTTCCACAAAGTCGGGTACGTCATCCCGTGGTATCTGGATTGCGGAGCTTCTTTTCATATGACCTCTGCGTCATCTTCTATTCTTCTGCTCTTCGCTCTCTTGTTTCGCATGTTCGTGTTATCACGGCCGATGGTACCTCTCTCCCTATGTTTCCCGGTCGGGGCACCCTTTCTACTACCTCTTTCTCTGTTCCCGATGTTTCTCATGTTCCTAGTCTTAAGATGAACCTGTTTTCCGCTAGTCGGCTTACTGATTCGGTTGTCGCGTCATTCTTGACGGATTCTTTGGCTGTTCGGGACCGCCGTACACGCGGCCCTGGTTGGATCGGCCCTCGCAGCCTTGGTCCCCGAGGCTCGGGAGTTAGGCCGGTTTCGCGTTCCTTCTCCGCCACTTCATCACGGTTCTCTGCGGTTGCTCCGCTTCGTCCTTGGATCTTTTCAGCAGTGGCATCATCGGCTGGGTCACCTCTGTGGCTCCCGTTTATTGTCATTAGTTCGTCGTGGTCTTCTGGGGTCTGTCTCAGGAGATGTGTCTTTGCATTCATGTTAGGGTTGTAGGCTAGGCAAACAGATTCAGCTTCCCTATCCTACTAGTGCGTCTGTATCTCAGCGACCTTTTGATTTAGTTCATTTGGATGTTTGGGGTCCGGCTCCCTTTCCTTCGAAAGGGGTCATCGATACTATATTTTGTTTATTAGTATGATTTTCGCGATACACCGTGGTTGTTTCTTATGCACTCTCGCGGTGAGGTGCTTTCTATTTATCGGCGTTTTGCAGGCCATGAGTTCGTACTCGGTATTCCACGCCTATTCGTGTGTTTCGTGCGACTGCGCGGAGAGTGTGCTACATCTCCCGGCCCTGCGTGGTGTTCTTCTTGAAGGCAGGGCACCCTTGCCCAATTCTCGTGTCCCGGCGCTCATGCTCAAAATGGTGTCGCCGGCGTAAGCATCGTCATATTCTTGAGACTACACCGTGCTATGATGATTGCTTCCTATCTTCGCCGAATTTGCGGGGTACAGGGCTGTGTCGCTACGTCGACTTACCTCATTAACATTCAGCCTTTGCTGCCCTTCAAGGTGGCATTCCTCTCGGCGTCTTCTGGTTGCTCTCCCGGATTACTCGACACTTCGTTTATTTGGTTTGCGTTTGCTACGTTCTTCTCCCTCCTCGCGATCGCACCAAGCTGACCGCTGAAGTACGGTGAGTGTGTTTTTCTCGGATACAGTGATGAGCATAAGGGCTATCGCTGTTGGGACCGCGTTGGTCATCGGATGCGCATCTCTCGTGATGTCACGTTTGATGAGACGCTTCCCTTCTATCCTCGTCTCACCTCGGGTACTTACCCGGTGGATGATATCTCTTTTCTTCTATTTCCGGATGCACCCCCTGCTATCCCATCTCCTCCCCCTCCTAGTCCTGATGCGCCCCCTTCGGCGCCATCCTCTCCTCTGTCTAGTCCACCTAGTACCCCTCGTTCTCCGGCTTCGGATCCTTTTGATGTTGTCCCTTCTTCCGCTTCTTCTGATGAGTTGTCCTCTGCTGATGACCTTCCCCCTTCACGGCCTGTCCGTCAGCGTCATGCTCCAGCTCGTTACTCTCCTAGTCAGTATTGGTCTCTGTGTCGTTTCGAGCCGACTTCTTATCGGGATGCACAGAGCGTCATCTGAATGGCGGCTTGCCATGGCTGAGGAGATCGGCTGCGCTTGAGTGCAGCGGCACTTGGGATCTTGTTTCTCCACCTTCGGTGTTAGTCCTATCACGTGTAAGTGGGTCTATAAAATTAAGACTCGCTGCGATGGATCTCTTGAGCGCTATAAAGCGCGTCTTGTGGCTCGTGGCTTTCAGCGGGAGCACGGCCGTGACTATGATGAGACTTTTGCCCCTATGGCTCATATGACTACGTGCGTACCCTTCTTGATGTTGCTTCGTTCGCGCTGGTACGTCTCCCCGGCTTGATGTTCGAGAGTGCTTTTCTTAATGGCGAGTTGAGTGAGGAGGTTTACATGCAGCCTCCTCCTGGGTATTCGATTCCCGATGGGATGGTTTGTCGTCTTCGACGTTCTCTCTATGGTCTCAACCGAGGCTCTCGTGCTGGTTTGGCGCTTCGCCTACTGTGGTGGTCTCTTTCTTTGGTTTCTCTCCTAGTCTTCATGATCCGGCCACTTTTCGTTCACACTTCTCCACCGTGGACGTACTCTTCTTCTTCTCTATGTTGATGACATGATCATTGCTTTTGGTGATGATCCAGAGGTATATGTGCCTTCGTCCAGGCTGCGTCGCCGTGATCGGTTTCTTGCTGACTGATCTTGGTCCTCAACTACGCTATTTTCTTGGCATTGAGGTTTCCTCCTCCACTTACGATGGCTTTTCTGTCTCTCGGGAAAAAGTACCTTCGGGATCTTCTTGCTCGTTGCTGCTCTTGGGGATGAGCGCACGGTTCGGTACTCCTATGGAGCTTAATGACCAAGCTCCGTCCTCTGCGATGGCGATTCTCTTCATGATCCCGCACAGATTATCGCCATCTTGTTGGGGAGTCTTGTTTGTCTTGATGTCACTCGTCCCGGTGTTTCTTGTCCGCAGTCGTATTCTGAGTCGAGTTTGTCTCATCTCCTACCACTGTTCCACTATGGTCATCTTCTCTGCGTGTTCTTCGTTGTCTTCGTGGCACGGTCACTCGTCGCCTTTTCTTTCCCCAGTTCCGGCTCTCTCCGGCTCCGAGTGCTATTCGGATGCTACGTGGGCGGAAGTGATCCTACGGATCAGTCATTCGCTACCTTCTTGTGTGTTTCTTGGTGGTTCGCTTGTTGCTTGGAAGACGAAAACGAGGTCCCCGATTCCGACAGTGTTGAGGGTGAGTTGCGGGCTATAGCTTTGTTGATTCTTCTGAGGTGACTTGAGTTCACGGTGGTTTGTCCATGATTTGGGGTTCTCGATTCGACTTCCATCCACTTTGTACGACGGTACAGGTGCGTATCAGTATTGCACGTGATCGGTCATGCATGAGCTGACCAAGCATATCGGTGTTGATGCTTTTTACACGCGTGCACCGGTGCATGATGATGTTGTTGCGGTTCATTATGTGCCTTTAGATTTACGGTTAACGGATTTCTTTACGAAAGCCTGGACTCGGCGCGGCATGATTTCTTACTCTCCAAACTCGGTGTTGTGGATCCACCATGGGTTTGAGGGGGTGTTAGATATGTATATATCTGTATATTGTAGTTTCCCCATATGTT